>NC_060904.1:5547088-5784588 GCF_014805685.1 Silurus meridionalis | reverse complement strand
TCATGGCTCGTGTCAGCCTCCAGAACTAACCTGATTCATCCTGATTCATGATACTCCTTTCTGCTTGGAGCTTAAACACTTGGGACTGACTCATTCTGTTGTGCATTGCACCACTTGAATACACCAAGGATTTACACTTCACAAAAACAGCTTGTGTTCAAAACCTTAAATATGCGCCAATGTACAATCTCATCTGAAGGCTGAATTTCTATACATTTGCACCAAAGAACTGCTGCTGTAATCCGAAAAGACACTATTGTACTCATCCTAGGACTTATATTTATCCTGACCATCATCTTCAACTGAATAAATAGCACACAAATGAAATATATTAATGCTTTATAATCTCTGCCGAAAGAGGATTTTGGTTTTACCTTGCCTCTGACATTTCGGTATTACTCAGTTGTTCATATGTCCCAAGACTTTGACACTTTTCAGACTTTATGATCCTTTACAATGTCCATAAAAAGATGCTAAATATATAACCTTACTAGAGGTGCTCTGATCAGGATTTGTGGGGCCGATCACCTATCCCCGATCACTGAAAGCTGTATCGCCTGATTCCTATGCCGATCACTGAGTACACGGTCCATTTGAAGCCTTCAATTTATCTCTCTAATTATTTATTTATGCTACATGTTAAAAAACATTTAATAGCATCAAGTTTAAAAAGAGAGAAAATTTAAGTGTAGTTGTTTTAGCCTAACTGATGTTGTTTTTAATTACTTGCATTAATGACCTAATTGTTTGTTTGTGGTTGCTTTAAATGTACGAACTAGATTTTTAATAGAAAAAAACATAAATGAAAAAAATCATTATTTAAAATTCCTGAAGTACATTGCACCCCACCTGTCATGTCTTTATTTCCCACTAGAGGGCCACACCCCAAACTTTGAGAACCACTAGTGTAACGTGGATCCAAGTAAGACATGAGCACTTGAGTTAACTGTCTCTCTCACTTGTCGCTAGAAAACTGCTCATATTTCTTTACGTGACCTAATTTTAAATGTCTAATAAGGTTAGTGGTGTTTTGGTTGCTTACCACCTTATGGAACTGTATACAAACCGTATAGGATTGTTAGACCAGTGAAGCCAGTTTTGGCAGCGTGTGAAGAAGTTGTCTCGCAAGTTTTGCGTCATCTGATCGACCCTTTTGGCCTTTATACAGACTGCAGATCAAACTTCCCAACGTGATTATTGCTGATTAACGTGATCAGTGAGCGATCAATCTAAACACCTTACTCATTATTTTCCAGTGCAACCTAAAATGCGCGAGTGTCTCAGGGCCTAACGCCACAGTCTAATTCTCTCAGCTTAGTTATGTTGTTCATGTTGAAGTACAGAGAATAATGTTCTTCATTTACATTAGCAATCGTGTTCAGTCCCATTCATAGCTAACCCTTCACAACCATCTACTGCTTGCTGTGAACCAGAAAGCTTCATTATTAAGATTTTACCAGACCTTTCGGGACCTTTAACTTGTACCCATTTTGTGTTACAACCTGAAAATAAAATGCGCTTAATGGGAACCATATGCAATGAACCAATAACATTGAAGTCAAGGGAAAATCAATAGAGCTTGCTGTCTACCAAAAATAAGTAACAGCTAAGGAAGACATTAGTGAGAGAAGCAGCCAAGAGGCCAAAAGCAACTCTGAATGAGGTGGTGAAATTCACAGCTCAGATGGGAGAAACTGCTCCCAGTACAGTCATGGGCAATACAATGCTGGTCTTTATGAAAGCATAATGAGATGAGAAAATAAAATGTGTTTTCCACATGGTACACTGAATACTAAAAATGGTAGTTTGAGGTCTGATAAAATCATTATTTACATTATTAACCTGGGTGCAAATACATCACAAATGCATTTGGTGGAAACCCAATATCAGCATTAACCAGAATGAAGCATGGTGGTGGTCGCATCATGCTGTGTGTAAGGTTTTAATCAGCAAAGTTTGGTGAACTGGTCAGGGTTGAGGTCAAGTACAGGGCAACCTAAACAGAAAATCTGTTCCAGTCTGCAAGCGACTTGATATTGTGGCAGAAACCACCTTCAAAGTAAGCAGCAACGTTGACAGATCTACACTGAAGTGATTCAACCACACAGTGTATCAACCTCTGCCTAGAAAAAGGACTCTGTCATGTGTCATCACGTTACTGACCTATATACCGTTGCCCTCTTTTAACATGTGGGACACCTACCAGGAACACACAAAGAACATGTAGCAGAAGATATCTGAGTGATTCTAAAAACTGAAATGTAGTTCATCCAGTGTATTCACACATTACAATAAAAAAACTAGCCTATATGTTTTTCTTTTCTATACTGGGAACACTTCAGCATTTGCATGGTTGACTTTATTGACATGAAAGTATGTGGCATAGTTTCCAGTTCTCTACTATTAGCAATTAAAGGCTTCAGCAATACAATTTCATGACGGTCAGCATTCCAGTGGTGTTTTTAGTGTCACCTAAATCACATGAATGTGCAGATGTAGCATGGGAGGGCGAGACCTACAAATACTGGTTTACAGTCATAATAAAGTAAGCATCATTGATTTAAATCTGATGAAGCAGATGGAGGAAGCCGGTGGGGAAAGCATAGCAATGAAGTGGTGTAGGATATCTCGCAGAGGTTAAAAACAAATCATGCAGCTTCATGGTTGATTAGTTGCAGGAGTCAAATGGTGCATAGGCGCAGACGTGCCAGATGTAAGTTGCAGGGGTCCACTATTGGTAACTGATTGAGCACCTGAGTGGCCTTTGTGGATAGAAATGGCTGAAGCTTCCAAAAAGTGTAGAAAAGAAGCCTCATTAGCAAGACAAGACAAGAAAGAATGTGTTGCTACAGAAGGTTTGTTGGTAGAGTGGCTGGCGCCTTATGTCCCAGTAAAACTCCATGTCCATGCTAGTTCTTGCTCTCCATTTTAGTTATGCTGCGAAAGCTAGTCTTGCTGGGGTCCCTGTCTCTGTACATTTGCCATTGTGTGACAATTCTCTCTCTCTCTCTCTCTCTCTCTCTCTCTCTCTCTCTTGCTCTTTTTCTTCCTCTGTACTACATGTTGCAAATCCTCAGATACCACTGATGCTGAGCCCCTCCATTTTCCAGACATAGAGTTTGCATCATTTGTGGATTGGAAATGGCCCCACAGTTGATGTTTCACAAAATACACTTTGTCCAATTTTCCTGGTTATACAATTCATTAAAAAAAATCATAATATATTGCATTGATTCCTCCCAAGATTTCTTCCTCCTGTCGTCTAAAACAGTCAGTAAAAGTGGATGAATGAATTGTAATTAATTGTGTTAGAGACTTCTGAATGATTACTGATGATTACTTTGATGTTTACATTTCTAAACAGCTCTACCATTTTGGATTCTAGATATAATAACGTTATATACAGTATGTCACAGACTTACAAACATCCGTGTTACAAACTTTCAAAGACGCAAACAAACCTTCACACTGCGAACTTTTACAGACACGAACAGATAGTAGAAGTAGCTCATGTGTCTGCCGGACATTGTCATTAATCCCTGCTGCTAATGGTTGTACATTAGTACAGTGCTCAATCAAAGTCCAGGATGTCCAGAGGTAAGTGGAAAAGCAGCAGTAATGTGAAGGGGACTCCTAAAAAGTGCAATAACTTTAGAAACAAAAGTACAAATTGAAAAAGGCAATAAATAGTATACATATACTACCAATTGTTCACCATCTCTATATATATAGTACTAATACCCAACGTAATAATTTGCATTTAATAAGCTAAAACCGTGTAGCTGGAAGTTAGTCGAGGAATGTTTTGCTTTACACTGGAGTTTAAGTCCAGCGTTTAAGTGCTTATAGGGAAGCACTTTACTGTATATTTTTTTCAGTTGTTTTTCTTTTAAGAAAATTTGCTGTATCTTGAACTTGAATCTTTAAGAATCTTAAATCTTGATATAGTTTTATTAAGAAAATAAAAAATAAAAAACATTTGTAAAAAACTAATTTAGTGTATAGGAACACACAAATGGAACATGTGGGCCTTTAGTCATCATGTGACGTAAGGAATGGACTTTTGATCAAGATGACCAAAGGGATCCAATGAGAGATAAAAAGTAGGTGTTGATGCAGGAGAAAGGTTTTGTCCCTCATCATCCACACAGTGTTTTAATGGACGCTTGTAATGATTCAGCAGCCACAAAGGAGGGCAGCAGTGAGCAAGTGATTTTAGAGCTCTTTTTGATATCTGCCTGTCACTGTTACTCATTAACACATAAATTATTTTTAGATATTAAAAACCTAAAATAAAAAAAAAAAACTCTATTGAGAATTGAATTATACCCAACACAGTATAATGTCTCGCTTGATGCCACTGGAATGCTACAGATAAACTTTAATTCAATTTAAAGAAATTTAACTAAGTGAATGTGCTGTCGGAAACAATGGCATGAAAAAAAATAAACTACTGCATGCATATAAACTGGAAATAATGAAATTAAAATTCAGCATTGTTGTGAATTTATAGACTTTGTGTTATGATCTTTGTTAAATAAAAAGAAACTTGAAACTTTGGTCTTTTTGAATAACGCACTAATCATACAATACAATAAAGTGTCCGAAATCATGTCTATTTTTTAAACACTGTTACCTGTGTATTCTTTGGGATAGCATGCAATTACTCCCCTTTCTACAGGAGAGGTAGTGGTTCAATGGCTAATGCTCTGGGTTGTTGGTCAGGAGGTTGGGGTTTAAGCAACAGCAGTCATATGTTGTATACCACTGCATGAATAACTAATAATGTGGGCCATGCAAAATGAAAAGTATTTTTTTTTTCTGCAATGAACAAAGGACTGCGACACCTGGCTTTTCCAGCCATATGTGATTTTTCCCCAAAATCTTACCACAAGTTTGGAGGTACAAAATAATAAATGATGTCTTTAGATGTGGAAGCATTAAATTTTCCCTTCACTTAAACTCTGAGACCCAAATCTGTTCCAGCATATTAATCCTCCTATGCATAATGGCAAATATGCTTTACATGGGTAAGAGGGGAAGATCTTGAGTGGCCCACTATAGATTTCTGACCTCAACCCATACTGAACACCTCTGGGATCAACCCTGAATACTGACTGCACCCTAGGCCTCCTCACCTTACCATCAGCGCTACGATTTAGTTTGAAGAAGCCCAGTTCTTCACACACTCCAAAATCTATTAAAACATCTTCCCAGAAGAATGGAGGGTAATATAACAGCAAATGGGGATGTGGAACAGATTGTTCAAAAAAGTACATAGGTACATAAGAATCTTATGGTAAAGTGTTCACAAACTTTTGTCTATATAGTGTTTATTTGTCTTCTTCTTCTTCTTCTTCTTCTTCTTCTTCTTCTTCTTCTTTTATTATTATTTTTTTTCTTCCTATCAATCCCAATCACTGGTGTCTGTAAATATGCAGAAGAAGGCAGATAGTTAGATTTAAGATGGAGTGAGATTGCATTAGATATAGTGAGCTGGGAATGTGTTATGGACCTGTTTGAGATAGACTTCCTGAACTCCTAAGCTATAAAAAAAGAAAAATAAAGTGCTACTCGGGGTCAGGGAACATTTTGTAAATTTGTTTTTTCATCCAGATTGGTTATGTGTTAAAAGACGAAAGCCAAATAGGTGACGGTACCCGTATTGTATATGGAAATCATGCCTCATGGTCATTATTTGAAAGAGCTATGGTTATAGATTTTAACAATAAAAAAATGCCTGACCTAGATTTATGCATTTGTGAGTTGTACACATGGCACAGGCGACCAAAGCTGTAATTTCACAGATTTGTTAGTGTTAGGGAGAACTGCAGAATGTAATCAATGAGCAGAGCTCTTGCACTTAAACATTTCCAAGACCTGCCCGTCTAAAAATAAATATAAACGGGTCGCTGTTCTTTGTTTGGAGCAATGGTGCTGCTCAGGTTTGGCTTGATTCTGATTAGGTGGAAAAAGTGGGGAAAAGTGACCATTTTTGAGTTTCCATCTTTAAAACAAAGCAAGGCCTCAGATAAAGAATATTACGCTGCTTCTTCGAGTTATGGCTGAAAATGGAAAATTTGGAATGCATTTGCATGGTGTGCAAAAAGTAAAAAAAATGAACACATTCAGAAATCAAAACCAGAAAGGCATCTTTGCTTTTATTTGAATCTTTTTCCTATTTTTATGCCAATTTTTCAAATTGGCAAGTCATCTTTTTGCTAATAAGGACAAGAAATTGGGGAAAAATCCAGCACCACACACATACATACACTTTTTGAGGACCTTTCATTCACATCATCATACTGCAGTGTATCATCATAACCTAAACATAAACAGGAAAGCTTTTTATTTGTTTTTCTCAAAAAAGTGGGGACCAGCACAAATGTCCCCACATTAATATAAACAACTCACAGTTTTGACCTTGTGAGGACATTTAGTGCTCACCAAGATAGTAAAACATGGTTTCTCTCTCTCTGTCTTTCTCTCTGTCTCTCTCTCTGTCTCTGTCTCTCTCTCTCTCTCTCTCTCTCTCTTTCTGTCTCACACACACACACACACACACACAGACACACACACACACACACACACACACACACACACACACACACACAACCATTTCCAGGCTGTCTGGCTGTTGATGCTGTTAGTCTAAGTCCTGCTAAACCCTGAATGGGTTGGATATAGAGGTGTGTTTTCCACAAGACATTCGACACCAGAAACTGAATTCAGCATAAATCCAAACCTGGTGCAGAGCCGCATTTAGTCACCCAGAGAAGACTGAAGAGAAGTTTATTCACATTGTGGACATACAGTTTTAAAAAACACATCGCTTTCAGGAAGTTTGTTAATCACTGCTATCTCACATAGGAAGCTGTAGGAGCAGTGTTAACCTGCTGGAGATCATCTGAGGATTCACGTATGTATTCAGATTAATGTTACTGAAAAATTTTTATGCAAAATGTATTTTTAGTTTTAACCCCAAAATGTGGTTTATAACTCTTTCCCATGCCTGCTGAATCTGCAACATTTTGAAGGCAATTTCATGTGTCTGGCTGTAACTTTTTTTGTCAGAAATTTCCGGTTCAAAAAATATTTGCTGAAAGTGCACATTTCACAGATCCTGTTCCTTCACTGTAGTTACATCTGGAGAAGCTGAGACACATTTCTACACTAAGTCTTGCAATTGTGTAATTTTAATGAATGAATATTAGATTATAAGTGTACAACTAAGAGTTAGCTGAAAATTTTGGCACTGGTTTAAATAAAACAGTTAATTTTACATATGGCTATCATTAATTTATTTTTTTTTACTCAAATTTTAGTGTCACTCCAATAAACTTCCATATTTTGACCCCTGGCCTTGAGGTGCTCTAATCTTCCTCTTCTCTCCCACAGACTCTAAGACTTTGTTATCCAGAGTTCCTTCTCCTGAAGGTCAAAGGTCACGTCACCATGAGTCGCACATGGCTAGGAGGACTTGCTCTGTTTTTTTTATCCCAGAGCGCTTTTTCCATGACTCTCTTCAATGCCACGGGACTGAGCTCTCTCTTGGAAAAATACGCTGATGACAACGGAGCAAAACACAGAGGAAAGAGGGCCATCAATGCCATCGATAAACAGGCCATCCTGGACCTACACAACAAACTCCGAGGTCAAGTTTATCCGCCCGCGTCCAACATGGAATACATGGTATGGAAACATTAATGGTCTGTAGTGAGTCTTAAGAGGTCACAGTGCAGGGATTAGTGCATAACTGAGTCTAAGTCAGGTGTCAGGGTTTATTATTGTGACAGTGTGTGTGTGTGTGTGTGTGTGTGTGTGTGTGTGTGTGTGTGTGTGTGTGTGTGTGTGTGTGTGTGTGTGTGTGTGTGTGTAAAACAGGTGTTTTTGTGTTGTCGAATCTTACCCTCTCGGTAAAATGACATATCAGCAAACAATGTAGAAGTTGTGTAGAACAAGTGCTTTATCATGACCTTCTGTTGAATTAGAATCAAATCCAAACACAAGATCTTTATTATTTATGCTGACTAATGTCAGTGCATCTTGAGTGTTATTGTCATCACCTTCAAAATCAGCTGTATGAGCAGTTATAATGAAAAGCATTTTAATCTAATGTCAAAAGCTAAATTAATACATTATGACCAGATGTTAAAGAAGTGTCAATACCTTCATCTTCTTAAGCCACAACTACCAAACAGAACAGCTTCATCTACAGTAAATCAAAAGCGAAAGCCTTCATATCGTCCATATCCCTGTGGATGTAAACTCATGCATCATCTAATAATACATATATCTCGTACGCTTTAAACAAAAACTGGACCTGTTTTGGATGCCTTTATTAGTTATGCATGTCTCCAGCTAATGACAACTATAAGTTAAAATGGTTTCTGGATAAAACAGATACAAGAATACAAGATACAAAATAGATACAACACACAAGAACCTTGTGTACCTGCGATTAAGAACTGTTCCTGCTCTAAAGGTGTGTAATTTGACCAAACTATAATACAATAGTAACAATTCATTTTATTTGCTGGTGCAGTTTTCCGTTCTTTCTGCTATTTGATTATTTAATATAAAAATGCACTATTTTTTTTTTTGAGAAATGCCAATATGGTTTTCAAAGCTTTGACTTAAACCTGATCCCAATCTGATACTAGTGTTTTTCCTCTTTAAAAATTGTGACTCCCAAATGAAACTGACATTCTAAATAATGAAATGTATTACAATAGGAGAAAAAGGAAGAAGAAGAAAAGAAAAGAAATAGAAGAAGAAGTAGAACAAAAGAAAAAGCACAATTTTGCTCAGCCAACTCTCCGGCTCTGAGCTGTCTCCTATTACAGTTTCAACCTGGTTCAAAGAGACGGTGGATAAATTATGGTTGGGGGTGTGTGGGGGATGTTAAAGAAAGGGAAGAGAGAAAAGGAGAAAACAGGGAGAGGAGCATAAGGAGCAGATGATGCTGAGGCAAAGAGGAGGGAAAACAAAATGGAAGGAGACATGTGGAGAGGACGAAAGCCTGACTGAGCCTGACTGACTTTTTTTGGCTGATATTACTGTCTGAGATTGGTTTCTTTAGTTTTAAATGGGTTCTTTTATGTGGTGCCATTTCTTTGCTGTTTACATTTATCAAGCCTCATTAAAGCAGTGGGAGACCACACACACACACACACACACACACACACACACACGCTAGTCTTACCAATTCTTATAAAGACCTTTGATTTAGATAATTGTAACTGATCAATTTGTGAACAATTTCCACTTTTTATAGTTCAATCTAACCCTAACCTCAAATCCAGTAACCAAAAGGGAAAAAGGGATATGACATTCTTGCAGTTTTTGCAAAAGAAAAAAACTAATCAGGAGATAAACAGTGCATCCCTCATGAGGACCAGCCAAATGTCCCTACAAAGCAAAAGTGTCAGGTATTCCATTTATTTCACATTGACACAACTGCTAAAATGTATTCATAGTATTATAGTAAAATTGGCCCTTCCAACATGCCCCACAAAACCCCCCACCCCTAAACAGACACACTCTCAACCCCACAGGACAGTTGAATATTGAGAAAACATTTTTTTGGTCCAGTTTCAGTAATCCTGTGTTCAACACTGTTCAACATAG
Organism: Silurus meridionalis; assembly: GCF_014805685.1. Taxonomy (NCBI): domain Eukaryota; kingdom Metazoa; phylum Chordata; class Actinopteri; order Siluriformes; family Siluridae; genus Silurus; species Silurus meridionalis. The sequence goes on along the minus strand of NC_060904.1, from coordinate 5,774,958 downwards.
GAATTCTGAGATGCTTTTCTGCTCAGCACAGTTGCAAAGAGTTCTTATTTGACTTCTGATTAGTCTTCTTGTCACCTCAAACCAGCCTGTTTATTCACCTCTGACCTCTTTCACCATTGAGGCATTTCCATCAACCAAAATTGACAGAAATATTTTAAAATACTTCAATCAGCCTGTTTGGCAGTAATATCCTTGCCATGGTCATGTGATTCAGTTCATATTTTTTTTAATTTTGATGTTTGTTCTGAAGAACGTGTAAGAGAGAGAGAGAGAGAGAGAGAGAGAGAGAATAAGTGGGGTGCATACATATTGATAGATATATAGATATATTGGTACATCTTTAACAGTAATGTGGTTGCATTTACAATAAATAAATGGCTCCATTTTTTGGGGGCTTTTTAAAAAAAGAAAACATTTTTTCATTTGTGCTGTATGCACACTTTTCATCACACACTTATGCCCTCACTTACCTCTCCTACTATTTTCCCCCTCACACAGCCCCCTGCAAGAGGAAATGAGCTCCTGCAGGTTCATGGGAATTGTTTGTACTTTCTTGGAATGTGCCCAGATGAGAAAAACACTCGATGCAAATGAGGTGTTAAATGAAATAAACACCAGTGTGTCAGTGAGTGTGAGAAGGGCCTTGTTTTCTTAACAGAGTGCTTGGCTTTTAGGAGGGGGCGTTTCCTGTTCAGGAGGTATTAAAAACAGAATCCTTCGACTGGCACGAATAAAATTTGGAATACAATTGTCGAATGTAGAGCGACTCCATTTGGTACTCTATTGGAAACCTGAAATCAAAAGTAATATATATGTGTGTAATGGTTAGCATATGGGCCTCATATATCCTCATACTGTATATATTTGATTTTATTTTCCAGGAAAAAAGTTCTGTACAGTATTGATGAACCAGGCTCAAAGATGGCACTTAAGCTCCCTTTTCTGCTGTAGTCAAGTTTAATGTTTGTCCCATTAGTATTGCCTGGAAAAAAAAATAAAGTGCTAAAAATCTAGAGAATGGAAATCAAGGCCTCAGTGAAATAATTTAGAAAGCTGTACAGTTCAGAAAGATGTTTGCGAAAATGAACAGCATTTTTATAACGAATAAAACATTATGAAGCTCAGTCTCACTTAACATACTCTGCTGCAACAGAGCGCACTCAGCAGCCGCAACTTTATTTATGGTTCATTCAATTATTAAAAACCTAATTTGGAGAAGGCCCTTTACAAACCACCCCACGTCCCATTTCCAGGTGTCAACCACAGAATTAATGTCTTATGCAGCTCATTTTAGAGGGAAAAAAAAGAAAGCTGCTATTTTAGGCAAAGTTATTGGTTCCGATTTGCAATTGGCCTGTGCTGTGGGACATCCAACAAGGCCAAAAGTGTGAATTGTGAAAGAGCTAGCTGGTTCTGTGTAGGCGATCCGTCTATGAGTTTATGACTGTTGAATTAAAGTAAATAATTACCAACATAATTACACCTTCTTCCTGTTTATTTTTTAAAAAATTATAAAAGAAAAAAAAATTGGGTCAGCCGATTAAAGGAAAACTTTCATTCCCGAGTGTCACTGAAGAGGAACACGAGACTTTACCTGCCAAGGAGAAACTGTGCCCAGAACAGGGGGAAAAGAGTGTAAGCTACATATGGAGTGCATTAGAGACTGGAAAGAGTGGCTGGACATCTCAAAAAAGAAAGAAAAAGCAAGCTAAGCTCTAATGTGAGGCAGACAGTACATGCTGTATGAGCTTGGAAACAAACTATACTGCTTCTTGCTATTTACTCGTGCTACCAGGTTCTTTTTATCATTCAGTTCATTTGAGTTCAATTCAGTTTTTTTTTTGTATAGCACTTTTAAAATGATTATTGTCCTAAAGCAGCTTTACAGAAATAAATTGATAACGAATATGCATTTAAAATCCCTAAATTAGTCCCTATTAGTATACTCCTATAAGTTTATGCAAACCAGTGGCGACAAGAAAATCTCTCTGAGACTGTATGAGAAACCAGGAGGAACCAGATTTAAAAGGGAACCTATTATCATCTGATTGACACAGAATGTCCATTCATTATATTTAAATAATCATTGCTGTGGTTATCACTTGTTCACTGATAGGCACTTATATAAAAACTTCATCTTGAGAAATTTCTTCATCTTGTAACCACGTGGAGGGAAATATAAGCAACAGCTATACCACTTTATTATTATTATTATTATTAATGTTCTAGCTGTCCAATTAGCATGCTATGTAGTCAAAATTCACATTAAAATGCTTTATTGCTGAAACTATCCTGTGTGTATTGTTGTGCTATGCATATGAAAACATTGGGTAATATGTTCACATTTGGTTGTTTTACTGTGATCTCTTCATGTGGACATGATACGTGTTGAAACCTTTTGAGTTAGCACACTAGTTCATTAGCATGCTAGTTTATTTTAAAAAACTAGTTCCATTGGCTAGATTTCAGCTAGTTAGTTAGCCTGTTAACTCTTTTTGAAGGTGTCAACTGAACTGAAGGTGAAAATGTGTTAAATTTCAGGTCTGGGATACTGAATTGGAGAGATCTGCTGAAGAATGGGCTGAGACATGCTTATGGGAACATGGACCAGAAGGCTTGCTTAAATACATCGGGCAGAACTTAGGAGTTCATTGGGGAAGGTCTGTATCTCTCTCTCTCTCTCTCTCTCTCTCTCTCTCTCACACACACACACACACACACACACACACACACACACTTGCATGCACTCATGACTACTAAGTCTTGCCCAGTGATTATGTATTCTATATTTTTCTACAATGGGGATAATTTAATTGTTATGATTTTCATTATTTTATGATTTTGAAATCATCCTGTTGTGTGTTTTTATCCTGTAGGTATCGCCCTCCTACATCTCATGTCCAGGCCTGGTACGACGAAGTGAAAGATTATTCCTTCCCATATCCCCAAGAGTGTAACCCTTATTGTCCTTTCAGATGCTCAGGGCCAGTGTGTACTCACTACACACAGGTATATACAAATCTTAATCTTAAATCACACAAGAATTTAACATTAAAAACAATTTATTGTTCAGTATAGTGTGTTCTTGTGTAGTGTGGAGTGTAAAGGTGAAAATTCGTACTGTTAATTTTATTGCATTTTTGTAATTGTTTGCAGCTCGTTTGGGCAACCAGCAGTCGAATCGGCTGTGCTGTTAATGTGTGCTATGATATGAACGTCTGGGGACAAATCTGGACAAAGGCTGTTTATTTGGTCTGCAATTACTCTCCAAAGTAGGTTGAGTTCCCATTTTCTAAAACACATTTATTGGTTTCTACTCAAAGATATTGGATATAAATGATGGTCCAGTGCTGGTCGCCTTCACCACATTCTGAACCAAATAGTGCTCTGGAATGATGGAAACATTTGCCTTAAAATTATCACTATAACTTTGATTTAACCGTGAATTATTTACCCGTGATGAAAGTCTCTCTTTAATAACATGGAGCAGATAACAGTTGGGCCACTTTCTGTTTAAAATTAAAATGCCATACAATAGATATAATTGGTTGACTTTTGGCATTTTGTTGCACAATTCAATAAAATGCCATAAAAATCCTAAAAAGTGGCTGATTACAAGTTAAATACAACACATGTGAAAACATTCTGCATCCAGGCCTTCTTATGCACAAGGTAACTGACATGAGGGTTTTTTTTATGCAATTTATATTAAGTTACATGTTGAATCATAATATTTCGTCAACCCAAGCATAACAATAAAAGGAAAAAAATGACTTGTGTGTGTGACTTGTGCAGAGGGAACTGGTGGGGAAGTGCCCCATATAAACATGGTACACCATGCTCAGCCTGTCCACCCAGCTATGGAGGAGGATGTAAAGACAACTTGTGCTACAAAGGTACAACATTTGAGTGAACTACCAAAAACGTGGTGTAACTAATGCACACTTTCATTTGCTGATGATTATTTTTCAACAATATTATTGCAATAATTTGGTCTGAAATGTGTGACGTTGACTAATAACACACAGTCTCCAAATGTACAGTGTTGATCATCAAATCACAAATAAATAGACATAGCAATAGTATAATTACATATGCAGAACCCCATCTAACCACAGAGCTGTATGGTTTACAGAAAACATTTACAGAAAAATAAAGTAAATACCACAGGAATCCATGGCCAAGTATCCAAGTCTTTGCAACTACTCATGCGAAGGATGGCATTAATTTTGACCCCTAGCAATGAGAGTGGCTCTAACCATTACTGGACAGCCATGCATAGACTTACTTCATGTATCTCTCAGGGAGCATATACTTTAGTCTTAATTCAAAGCGACCAAATTTAAGAGATACTGTGTTCTAAATGTTTTTCAATGGGGCTACAGGTACTTCTGGGATTTGAACCCACAACCTGGAAGGTCATAGCACAGAATTAGCACCACCACTGTCTCTAACTCTACTCTCTAACATACAGCCAATATGCCCACACTGTTTTGTATTTTTTATTTGTATTATTATTTTTGTTAAAGAATAATTGAGTATTATTAATAACAATTTGGCATATTGCACTCCAGAACAGTGTACTGTTTGATTTCCAGATGAAAATCAATTCTATTATGAGGAGACTGAAGAAGACAACGTCATTGAACCCGAAGCACCGGTCACTACAAGACGTCCTGACCCACACTCACATGCACACAGCACCACAGTTGTGAGCACCGAACAGATGTGTAAGCATACTTTTTTCTTTAAATGGATGTTTTTTTTTGTAGTTTAAAAATCAGAACAAAATAATCAGTAGAAAAAAATGAAAAAATCCTTCAGTCTTTGCCTGAACCATCCATCTTACCTCACCCCCTTAGTCCTTGGCCCAACCTCTTGGGTTTTCCGAAAATGTTTATTTGACATAACAGGCTTCAGTTTTCTGGATTTTGGATTTTGTGATTCATAAATTTATGATCTCATCAGGACATTTACCTAATACTCGATACTTTTCCAGCTTCTTTCTCACATTGCTTCTAAATGTATGTTGACAGTGATAGCTTACAAACTGTTAAAAAAAATACACCAGCAGCATTTTTTTTGTAAATTTTCTTGATGTTTAGCAGGTGGGGGTCTGCTATGGCTACTATTTCTCTACACATTGTCAAACACACATGGTATATAATATTATGAGCCTGAGTCAGGAATGCAGGTTTTGTTTTCCTTAAATGGCTAGCTCCTTGCTGAGCGTGTTTGCTCGTTGGTAGTTGAAGCTTTGCGGGATTTAAATGACTTCCTGAAACCCAAGTAGATGAGCTCTCAGTACCAGTAATTCCTTAGCCTGTTCTTCGAAAGCTTCGGTAGAAATGTGCAAAATGCAAAGAAAAGAATGTGCATTGATGTGCAAAACTCTGCTCGATCGTTCTTTTTTTTTTTTTTTTTTTTTTTTTTTGCAGCACAACTTGTAACATGTCACACGAAACTCCGGGACCAGTGTAAAGGCACAACGTGTAACAGGTACGAAGGGTGAAGTTTTTATACATATCAGCACAACCATTAGCTGAATTGAGCAATATTGATAAGTTGAAATGTTCTAAAAAAAAAAAACCTTTGTAACAGCAAAAGGGTATAGACTAATAATAATTACAGTTTAAAAGTGTAGAAGAGTAAAAGCAGTTACTTCTAAGGATGTTTTCTATAAGCATATTGTGCATTTGCGTGTTGAGATAAGTTCTGGATGGGTTTGATGATAACAGCAGCAGTTATAAAATATAAATCTACAGAATCCCAGTGAGATTCTTCCCTTAATAAGGGGGAAAATTGGGCATTGTTGTGTTTTTTTTTTTGCATCATTAACGTATCTATATCAAACCACCCAAAAAGAGTCCACAACATTTCAAAATCTGTTTAGAGAAATAATCACTATTTAACAACTGCTTTGGACAGGTACGAATGTCCAGCTGGATGTTTGGACAGCCCTTCAAAAGCGATAGGAACTGTATATTATGAAATGGTAAGGACTATTTTAATCATTTATTTCCATAGCCTTTTTATTTTTATTTAAAAAGAAAAAAAATCAACCATTCTATGAAAAAGAAATTAGCGGACATATTATGGTCAAATGTTTAGATGATTTTCGGCACCACTAGCAGAAATAAAATCCTTAAGAAGTCAAACTCACTTTACACATCAGCTAGCTATAGATGTTTCCGGTAAAACTGCAATTCATTTGCTCCTTTATAGGTTTCCTATTCAAAGTCAGAAGATATATCCATGAAATTATTGCTTGACGTGTCCCTGAGGTTTTTTGCTAACAGTACTGCAGTGGAATTTTATGTGGTGAACAGAACTAGTGGGCATATACTAAATGTAGTATATAAATGTATATACTAAAGAAAATATTGTTTATACCAGTCAGAGGTGTAAAGAGTACCTGAAAATCATACTTAAGTAAAAGTATAGAAACTATACTGCAAAACTTACTCCATTAAAAGTTAAAAGTCACCAATTCCAATACGACTGGATTACAGTATCTGATTTGAACAGTATTTTACTCATTTTGAACGTAGGCTCAAAGACCTAAAGCACTAATCTTCAATACCAAGACACATGTTAGTGAAAAGCCAAAAACAGTTGATTTGTGAGGTTTTATTACTTAAAATACAAATCAAATTGTACACCTCAACACTGCATTAACCAAGATTAGCACAACGGCTTCTTAAACATGCCGGAATGAAACACGTAATGGCTAGTAATGGCTGATTTCAATTACAATATAATAGAATAAAAAGTACATATATTGAAGCATAAATATAGTTGAGTAGAGAGTAAAAGTTGCTTATATCTTTGAAACTCTAGTAAAACTACTACAACTAGAAAGTAGTCCAATGATTACCTAAGTAAAGCAATGGAGTACATTTTCTCAAATACTTTACACCACTGGTCAATATGATGTAAGTAATAACAAAAACTAGCTTGTTTGATGGATTTGCCAACATTAAATGTAGCTATAGCTGGATAAAAAGTATGGTTTGTCTCATTTGCTGTAGTGTGGTCTCACTACAGTAACTGATCTAGTGGTATCAGTGACTCATGTTTCATACTGTCAACATTACACTACTGTGTTACTGAATAGTTTGCTCTAATAGCATGCCCCATTTTTATTCATGGTATAATATGCATGTATGTATTCAAAAAGCTATATACTTACAAAAATGTTTACAATGTGTTAACTATGTAAATTTTATTATCACCAGATTGTCATGAGGTTTCAGAGATAACCGGATCGAGAGCAAATGTTAATTCTGTGTCTGTTAAATTAAGATTTCATCCCAGAACTCATCTAGCATCATGTATTGCAGCATTCGAGCATCTGCAGAGCCGGCCTTCATTACGGAGTGATCGATAACAATGGAGGCTGGATGGATGTCACGAGAATAGGCAGGCAGGAGTTTTTCATCAAATCCTACAAAAATGGGGTTCAATCTCTCGGGTGAGTCGATCAAACAACCACTAATACTGTAACATATTTACTCTAGTAGTATTGTATTTCAGAAATGTGATTGTCTTCTTTACAGGAAATATCAGAGTGCCAATGCTTTCATTGTGTCCAAAGTGGACAGTAAGTACAATATCAATTCTGCAACTGTGTGAACTGACTATTATTACTGCATAAATAATTTTCGCAACTTTTTTGTTGCAGTACAAGTGATTACATGTGAGACTACAGTGTCTACATTGTGTCCACATGAAAGCCCTGTTAAACACTGTCCCAGGTAATGAGTCGAGTTTCCAGGTTTTTGAATATCATTAGGCTTTGCTGCAATTATATTCATCATAAAAGCAATTTACTTGAGCAGTACACTGTACAATTACATTTCATGATTATGATGTTTTATTTTATATTTATTTTAAAATGCCAAGTGAATTATACAAAACTGTAACACATGCATTATAGAATCTACTGTCCGCAAAACTGTCTGCAAGAACCCGCCCAGGTCTCCAGAGTCATCGGGACAAGAATTTATTCCGATGTAAGAATTTAAGATTATTACATAATATACTAGCTCTTATTATTATTATTATTATTAAATAATACAATTATGTATATTATGTAATATACTATATGTTATTGTTATTATTATTATCATTATAATTATTGCTGTTGTTGTTGATGATGTGACTGTTCTTTCACTTAAATTCTTATTGCCATATTAACCTACAAGACCAATAAGTGGTTTCATTCGCTTTTATTGTTTTTGACAAACTTATGCATGTTCCTCTTGTTTCAATACAACAAATTAGGTCCATTAATGGTATAAAGATTTACTTCGACCAAACAAATATATAAATGTACAGATGTTCAATGAATATCCATTCAAAGATCCTTCCTTAGAAACAGTTCAGTATTCAAACAGTTTGTTTTTCCAAACATTCACCTGAAATGAAACAGTTAATCCCAGAGCGGTTCAGTAGGATTTAGGTGCAGTGACTGGGCAATCCATTCTATTATAGGTAGCACTCCAGCTGACTAGCTAACACATCCAGAGCTTGGACGTATGCTTTGGGTCATTGTCTTGTTGTATAATGAAGTTGTTTCCAATTAGCTGCAGTTCAGTCCGAGTTGTACAGTATGGTGTTGATGTATGGAATGGTAGCCATGTTGGTTTAAAATTCCCTTGACTTAGAAGTAATCTCCAACCTTCCTTGCTCAAAAAAAACCCCAACAATTACAAATAAAAATGTCAAATTTAGATTCTGTCCACAGAATGTCTTTCAGTGCTAGTTATTTTAGATTTCATTTGAACTATTATTTAAAAGATATACTTTGCTGCAAATAAATTACAAAATTTTATAGTAATTACAATATTCATAGTTGTTAGCAAGTAGGGAAAGTAATTTTTTGTAAAAAAGTACCTGCACTTTATCAGTATAATTTCAGTTTGGAGTTTCAGTTATTACTTTATTATCACTATTGTGAAGTGAATGCATAAACTGTGTTAAATGAGAAACTGTGTTCTATCACTGTCTGTAACGATAGAAAACTCACTTCTTACTGTATATAGAGGTGATGTGAAGGAGAATGAAACATTGAACTGCATAATTAATAAAAAAATAATAGTTCTCATAGATCAGTACTTTTTCTTTTCATAATTAAGACTATAAAAAAATTACTTTTACTTAAGTTTGGTGTAAAAGAATGGTCTACTGTTAAGATGAGTAAATAAATAATAAGTTGTATTGATTCAATATTTAATGTTGAAATTGTTAAATTAATTGGGAAAGGAATCACATAGCAGGTTAATATACTGTATTCTCTTCATTTTTTCCTTCTCTCTTGCATGATTACTTTAATTCCTACTGTTTTGATTTTCAGAAATCCAGTATCTGCAGATCAGCAGTTCACGCCGGTGTGATACAGAACGAACACGGCGGCTACATTGACGTGATGCCGGTGGAAAAAAGGATGTACTACTATGGTTCCTATCAAAACAACGTTTTTTCTGAGAGGTACGTAAAAATCGCACAAATTAATTTCTTGTCATGATAAAATTTTTCTTTACAGATTTACACGTGTGCTGTACAATTCAAATTTAAAGATATCTATGGAAGTGAGTGTTAATTGCTGTGATGTGATGAACCACCGCAGTGGACTACTCTCCTGATTGTTTAGAATAAGTGCTGATTCAATGAGTGCAAGGGTTCAGGTTTCTTCATAGGATAATTATATTTTTTTTTTTCAGTTTGCAAAGGTTAAACTGCAAACACAAGCACATGAGGACATAATTTTGGTTTTAAACGTACCATGAGAGGCACGGTACAAAGCGGAATGACTGCAAAGCTGATTAGAATGCAAAACCGTACCAGTCATACTCAAATACAAAAAGCAGATTATTTAAAAGCCTGAGCACACCAGCAAGCTTGATTTTATTTTATTAGATAAGAAAACAATGTTTTACTTCATTTTCTGTTTGATCTCAATAAGTGAATTTCAGGTGACCTTAAAAAAAATCTGATTACAAACGTGCAAGCCCATTCATGTAATTATAACATTACGTAGAATATTTCATAAAACTGAATACACACTAGAGAGACATGAACTATAAGATTCATATGTGCTTTCTGAACACCCCATTCTACATTGTTATAATATCCTCCACTCTTCTGTGAAGATGTTAGATTTTGAAGTGTGCTTGTGGTGATTTGTTCTCATTCAGCCACAAGCCCTTGTTTTAGCAAAGTCAAAATGTAGTTTAAGGAGACTTACTGATGTCGGGTGAAGAGGCCTGGGGTGCAGTCAGTGTTCCAAAGCATCCCAAAGGTGTTCAATGAAGCAGAGATATAGCAGGCTACTCAGTATGTTCTATCTATCTATCTATCTATCTATCTATCTATCTATCTATCTATCTATCTATCTATCTATCTATCTATCTATCTATCTATCTATCTATCATCTATCTATCTATCTATCTTAAAGTTTTATATTAAACATTATCCAGAATGTTGTTTATATATTCCCATTTATTTCTCTCCAGTTCGCCCAGCTGTCTGATGAACTAAACCACCCGAAACATTGCACAAAAATAATTCTAAGAAATAATTTTGTGCAGATTACTCACAACAAGGGAAAGCGAGATAGGATCACTTCTTACACCATGTTATAATTCTTTAGCACGGAACCTGCTGGCCTTGTTAGCACCGAACCCTGCTAGTTCCTGTGCCTCCTCATGTCTGGAGTGTTTGTGACTGAGATGAAATAAGTCCCTGAGATCTATTTTGGTGACCATTGTATTGTAGTTGGGCACCAAAGTGTGTTTTCACCATTCTTTGGATTTTCTTTCACACACTGTGGACCTGCCATACCGCAATACTGTGACTGGTCAGGAAGTTGGACAGGAACACTATAAATAAAGAAAAAAAAGACACATGAATAATTGATTAAAAGACTAATTAAAAGACTAAATGTCGAAGAAATGTTTTTTAAGTATTATTGTAGATGGTTCACTATTTCACCTCAGACCTTTGAATATGATTAGCCATAAACGACGTAAAAAATATGTGAACTGTTATATTGTTCTCTAATGCATGATGTTTTGTCTCTTGCAGCATGCAAAACCCTCTAGGAGGAAAAGCTTTCAGAGTGTTTGCAGTCATCTGAGCGCAACTTGAATCACCTTTCTTTCCGGTTGGTTGTTTACACAAGTGACAGTTAAGTGCAGTTTGAAGGTGAAGAAGAATGAAGAAATCTCTACATATTTGCTATATTTTGTTCAATTTGTTTCTGCAGATGTTGTACGTAATGGTTTTTTTTGTCTTTGTGATGTTCTCATCCTAAATTTAAGGCATTTAATTAGACAATGCAGGGAATATATATTCAAAACATCTAAAAGTCTGTGTTCATTACTGTGTTCATAGAACCTTTTCATTATACTATCAATTACTAAATATCAGAATACATATTAAAATACAGTGTGTAACAGCTGATCAATCATTTGGTAGTGCACTCAGACATTTGGACCCAACTTTATATAGAGTTGTTCACAAATGCATTACTGTTTCCAATAATATTCAGATTTCAAATTCTTCTACAAGTACATTACTTTAAGCCTAAAATACACAGAGAAAAAAAAATATAACAAATATAAAACATCGATTAGAATATAAATATAAATCAATATACAACAAATCAATATCCAGTTTTAAATATGTATATTCATATGATAATATATGTATAATAACAAGGCAACTATTAAAATAAACAACCAATATTTGCCTAATCTAGTCCTTTATCTTTATCTTTGAAACCAAAGTAATATACTGCAGATCATAATATACTAATGAAATTATAAATAAGCAGATGCAGTTATATAATGTTTTTTTTAGTTGGGCCCTGTGTCAGAAAAAAGGACCTAATTAAACATGGTGAGATTACAAGGTGGTCTACAGCCACCTCAAAAGAGCCTGGCCCCGGTACTGGAGGCGGGCTACCTTTCCATGGCCCACCCTCTATTTTAACTATTACATAACAAGCCCTGGCACAATGAATGCTGTAGTGATGTTAACAAAAAAAGAAAGAAAAATAAACCAGCCAACAAAAACAGCAAAAACAACAACAGCAAATATCTGTCTAAAATGGCTTTTACTAATATTATTATTATTATTATTATTATTATTATTATTATTATTATTAGTATTATTATTATTTTTTTATTATTATTAATAATAATAATAATAAGAAAATGTATGCACAGTTTCATGTCACAGGAATGATGTGATTGAATAATTTAAAGAACAAAATGCTATGCATAAAGAAAAAATTTAAGTTTTGTTCATTTATAATTTTTTGTATACATTTACACGAGTATTCATCCGATAAGGAAAAAAAAAACACAAATCGTTCAAATTAGCACTTAATTACAGTGACACTAGTAAAGTGCAGCTATTGCATTACATTACATTATATTACATTACATATTATATATATATATATATATATATATATATATAAAAGACAAAATTAAAACCCTCAATGCAGCACACATTTATTCATGTCATCCTTTTTATTACTTAGATATAACAAAAAATAAACTCCACTGAAAAATATTTTTTTATCACTAAACATTTATTTTACTAAAGCAGCAAGTCTCAAATCAAGCACCAAAATCCAACATGATGCACACATTCAGCTTTTAAAACACCATAATTTCTTTAAAACTTTAACAAGAATATTTTGTCTTCATGCGCTACGTTGAGCATGGTTTCACTAACAATTAACATATATTTCCATAAAGCATCCATATTTGCTTATGGCCATGCTTATTAGAATATTACAAACCTGAAAAGTATTAATTTAAGGTACATTTAGGACAGATAAAAATGTGTGAATTGGAGTTAACTCAAGAAAATCACAATTTTATCGCAATTAAATAATATAATTGATTGACAGGCCTAATATATAATATATTATATATAACTTCTTTTTGCCTTTTTTTGTATTTTTGTATTACATATCACTGCATCATAAATTTGCAATAATCTCTGCTTATACTGTTTTAATATGTGGTCCAGTTTCCAGTCATTTGGATCTCCTGCTTTTGTAAAAGTCTCAATTCTGGTTACCTGATGATTACTTTCATTTATCCACAAATGAACGCATAGCATTGATGATTTTTGTTAGATTGTACTGCGGAGGATGTCAGTTGTGACCTCCCCTGATTATGGCACATGTTTAGGACGTACTTATGTTCTCAAAAAAATTGTGTATTTTTTTATTGTTTATGTCTTTTTATATCCATCCAGCTGCTAAGTATTTTATTTTATTTTTTTCATTATACCTGAGGTATTGTAAATTGTAGTAATGATGATATTCCTGCAGAGCAGGAAACTATATTTCAATAATTTTCATAACAAAAAAAAACATTGAATATTGTACTTTAACAGCATTTAACATTATGTAAATATGATCATTTTCTATAGTTGCACATGAGTTAGAAATATAATTTAATAGAGTAGGTTACAAACAATACTGTTTGCTATTTGGTATTTAGGCTTGATGCTATTTCTGTACACAATCTGTTCTTTTCTGACTTGACTTCAGAATAAGACGTTATTAATCACAAATCGTGTATTTGTGTTTTTGTTACTCAAAATACAAACACTGCAAACACATGCTAAGCCTGTTCCATGAGTAGAAGTTGCTTATGGGTGTACATTCATTGAGCTTCCACAGTAAAGTTTTATGATGAAATCCATAATCACTTTATGAGCTACTTTTTGTTCATGTGATCCCTGCTGCTGCTGCTGCTGCTGCTGCTGCTGTTATAAAGCCAATTCCTTTAATTAGATTTTCATACCGAAAGAGAGTTTTCATTACCAGCACCCGCTGGAGCAGCAATTAGCATGTATCATATTGCAGCTTATAAAGTCATGTAAAATAATTATTACTACATTACTGCAAATAATAAGAATAAGGATTAAGATGAAGGCAACATATAATTTAATAAAAATAATTCAAGTTCGAAAAAAATAAATGTTCAAACTAGTAAATTAAAGGATTAAAATATTTTATTTGTGCAGTGATTTTCATATTTTCACAACCCAGCTTTACAGAAATAAAGATTCAGAACATATTTTAAATGAATAAATATATACCTATAAGTGGCAAAGCTCCCTGCGAAAACACGAGGAGAAATGTTTGTGTGGAAACAAATCTCAAAAAAGAACCCATCCTCATATGGGTAACGACTGAGAGTGTAATTTATTATTATTATAATGGCGACAAAACTGTTTGTAGCAATTCTGGTTAAAAATGTCATTCTAAATCTTTATAGTCACCATACACAGTGATTATTGTGATACCATCCATTATTTCATGTATCTAGTAGTAATAATAATAATAATGATAATAATTTTATTTAAAGGCACCTTTCAAAACCCTAAAGGACACCATTTAGTGCTAATCATAAAACAAGATAAACAATGAACAACAGCTGTTTTAATGATTACAATTAATCAGAAAAAGCTCGTTTAAACGGATGTGTTTTGAGGCATGATTTAAAAGTGGTCAGACAATATTAATTTACAAAATGCAAAGTAAGCAAAATAAAGACAAGCCTACATCAAATCAATATTTGTGTTATCACCTTTTGGCTTTCAATTCTTGCACTTGCACACTTCGCACAAAGTCAGGGGTTTTGTAGGATCAGAGCCAGGTGTAGGATTAACCAATTATACCAAGCAGGTGCTAATGATCATTAATTCTCAAATATATTATCATATAGGTTCAAATACAGCTGTGTAGAAGCCTTTAAACTAGGTAAGGAACAGCCAAAATCTGCTATTAAGGTGAGGATCTGGTGGACAGATTCAGGTCATACGCCATGAAATTGTTCAAACTACTTGAAAGATGTGCAAAGAAATGAGCAGTGAGGACCACAGAAGCAAGGAAACTTAATGCAGCAGATGAAACTTATTATGCACACTTCCTTTTAATTTCGTAAGATCTAGTACACCTATCTAAAATCTGGAGAAGCCTGTCCAGAAATGGTGTTTATGGAAGTATTTTGGCCAAAACACCATACTTTTGACATGGAAACACGTCTAAGTGACCACCTATGCATGAAAACATTGAAACTGAGGTGCAGAAAAACAGCAGCAGGTGCAGCTGGATTAATTAATCAAAATCTAAAATATTTGACTATAGCAAAAAACAAGTAGTTTGCCTAAGGGTTGAAGAGTGGTATAATAATGAGTGTCTGCATCCAACAGTGAAGCATGGTGGAGGTTTTCTGAAAGTTTTAGGGCTGCTTTTCTACAAATGAAGTTGAAGACTTGGTCAGGATTGGTGGTGTTCTCTTTACAGGCAAGACTATCCAGGAGGTGTCTGATTGGACTCGAATTGATTCTGAGGCAAGTCAAAGACCACAAACATACAGCCAATAAGAGAAGAAGAATAAGAGAGTCCTGATCTCAATGCCATTGAGTCTCGTGGCATTGCATAAAGAGACAAGAGGATTTGAGGCAGTTTGCATCCACGCAAGATCTGTGGTTAGTTCTCCAAGATGTTTAGAACAACCTACAGGCCAAGATCCTTCAAAAACTGTGTTAGGCTAATTAGAAGTATTGATGCTGTTTTGCAGGCAATGCGTGTTTTGGATTTCTCTTCTGCTCAATTTATTTATCTCTTCTGACAAATTATTTGTGTGTGAATGCAGTTTTCACAGTATTAAGATGTTTTTTTAATCATAGGTCATTTGCATATTTTCAGTCAGCCTCGTGGTAAAAAAGAATGAGTCATCTTTTAGATAAATGCTGTGTATACAGTACAGATAAATGAGTGTGTATACAGTACATGTGCGTACATTTACATGCGTAGGCATGCCACATGAAAGCTGGGGTGTTTCCATGACTTCCACTGTGTGCTGTTCAGCATAACGGAGGCTGTTTTTATTTCTGCTGCACTCGCACTTCCAAACCATGGCCCCCCCATTTTTTAATTATAGGTTATAAATAAATAAATATGCCTTTATTCCTTTTCGCAGTGTTCACTGTAGAGTGTAGACATTAGGCTGTTTGTGAACGCTGAGCTGAAATATTAGATTTGCTACATGTAATGTCTGCTGTCCTCCTCCTGTCTTTATTTTGGCGTTGGAGTTTAAAGTGTCGCTGATGGCAAAAAAATGATTTTTCCCCTCACCAGGCTAAAAATATGACATGCTCTGTCAATAGATTTTATGCCGCAAGAGAAGCCACTTTTCAACAATTTGCCAAATGAGTCATTCGGTTATTCTGGCTCTTTATGTTCGTTTGGCTTTAGTTGGGCTAAGACACACATTTTGAATGTTATTTCATGAAATAGGGACATTTTTTGTTTAGTTGGCCATTGAACAGTCCTGATTGTGTGTTTGTGTGTGTGAGTGTGTGTGTTATTTTTAGCTGGTTTAAACGTCATCGGTCTTTACACTTGATACATTGTACGAGATGATCCCAATGCAATCTTGGCCAAACTGTATACCACACTTTGGGATTATGTATTATCAAATTAGTCAATGAAAACCCTCTGAGGATAGTCATGAGATTAAAGAAAATCGCTATAGATGCCTCCAGTGCACGTCTTTATTCTTGGGGAGGAGCCACAGTGAACCTTCTATTAGCATGTTTTGTTTGCATTATGCTATTCTTCACTAGGAATCGGTAAAGACACATATTTTTCTGTCTGATGCCAAGTACTGTACTTTAAAAACAGCATTAGCAGTGTCAATAATGATACAATACCATTACTTATATATAATGTTTTCCTGAGTCTACATTCCTTCGGCCTTATAGGTTTTTGTGTTGTAACAAGAGAATGTTGATGTTTTTTCCTCTCCAACTCCCCTGCTTTAAAGTAATGATGATTCAGCAATTCCAATATATACTGAGTGACAGAGTGCTGACTTGTTTGAACAATGAACGAAGAAAAAATGGAAGAAAAAATAGTCCCTATTCACATTAAGTATATAATAAACACTAGTTGTAGGACTGATAAATATTGTGGAACTCAATCCTCGCTAAACAACAACAGTATCAAAAATATCAGTAGTTTACCATTCACCAATTTCTAGCTACTACTGTACTTCTATTATATTTGTTCTGTCCTGTTGCTGGTAGATTTTAGTCATGAAAAAGCACTGATATTTCTACAAAACACAATTTCTACAAGTTTCTGACACCACCAGAACCTTAGCTTGATACATTAACTTCTATGAGATCTGATCACAATTTCAAACACAATTTCAAACAATTTTTTGACAATGTGAAAGTGAATTAGTTCAAAACTTTCACACTGTAAAACTGACAGCATTGATGGCAGGAGAATGAAATCATAATGATATAATAATGATGATGATAATAATAATAATAATAATAATAATAATAATAATAATATAAAAAATCTGCTACAGTACAATGGTTTAGGAGTACAATCACCACTAACAGTTTTACACTTGAGTCTCCATCAGTGAACAGTTGATAACTTGAACAAAGATGGAATTTTAATGAATGCACATTTGGTGTCATCCAGATGAAGATGGGTTTCCTTTTAAGTCTTAAGGTTTATACTTTATACCAACTACTATTCATTTCTGTGAAACTGCTATGGGAAAATGTCCACTGTTAAAATCACTATGGAAAAAATTTAATTGGAAATTTAATTGAATAAAATTGACATGATTTCTGAGATCATTTCACTTATATTTATAAATGTTCATTCAGATAAGTTGACGTTTTTACCAGAAATGTTGACAATTCAATCCAATGCTACTCAGTTGTTAGCATGATTTATTCCATTTGTTCCTCATATACTCTATGTTCATAGTTTTAACAAAGTCTTGAATGTTAATCAGCTAGCTAACACAAGCTAACCTGACAGGATTTCTAGCATACTGTTTAAGTCACAGTCCTTATTGTTTTCAATCTTTACTGCTAACATTAGCTAGCTGAAGAACATGAGATAATATTTTGAGCATAATGTTTGTTGTAAATGTTACACCATTTAGTTTAATCAAGAATGTCGAATATTGTGTTCTGCTAATCTTAATCAGCTAGCTTATATAAGCTAAACTGACAGTATTTTAAAGATGATTTAAAAGTTATGATTATAAATGCTTCCAATTTTTATTGTTTACGCTAGTTAGCTGGTCAACATTAAACTGTCTAATAATTAATAATGATCCAAAGTCTAGTCAGTACGTGTTTCTTCTACACATAACAGTAGAAACAGCCTTTTTTCATGTCATACAACAAAGTGAAAGCATATACATACAAAACCTGTGCCATACTTACATATGGCACATGTGTATATACACATAAACATGTACAGTGTCTGTATTGTATATAAAGTCATAAAAAGTGAATCAAGTCACTCCAATGTATGACCAAATTTTGGAAATTTTATGGAAAAAGTCCAACAGGTGGCAGTCTTTCTCCAGACACACATCCTCTCTGCTTTCTGAACATACTGTACCTTATGGTTACTGTTCCTTTCATTGGCACTTGGTCGTTCAAATAATCCCTTTCTTTATGGACTGAAGAGGTGCAGTAATACCCGTGATCCTTTGTAGCTCAGTGAAAAGGGAAATATGCGAGTCCAGTGCGGTTGAAATTGCTTCCACTCCATTATCTTGAACAGATGTGGCTGAAAATAAGCAGTGCAGCTCTTTAACTGGCACAAAAGGATCTAAACAAAACACACAATGCTTGCTTTCATTGGAAGAAATTAAGATTTCAGTGAAACAAAGATTACATTGAAATAAAAACGGATGTCTCAAGAAACTGCTGCAGATGCTGCACTGTGCATTCTGCAAATAATTCTTGGGGGGGATGGGAGGTATAGAAAATTAAATATATAAGTTTTATATATTTAAACATTTTGCTAAAATATATGAGGGTGTGTTCATGATATCGCTTCTTTAACAGCAAGGGAACTTACGTTCTGTGCAGCAAAACAGGCAACATCAGAATATATTTGTATATTACTTATATTTAATTACTTACTTATATACTTTTCAGTTTACCAGACGTCTCTTTGTCTGTGAACCCTCCAGATGTGCACCTTTCCCCTGCAGGAAGATCAAAAACCCTGACTGAACAAATACTTTTTGTCTAGATTTAAAGTGTAAGATTGTGTAAAAGTACTGAAAGCTGGTAGAAGGCTATTCCATAGTTGGGTGGACATTGTGGAATAAAGCTTTGCTAAAGTTGTCATTATTATACATAACAACAGATAACCTACACCTATTGATTAAATAAGGCAAATTATTGACCAAGGAGTTGGACTTTGGAAATGTAGGGTGATAATTCAGTGCTATATGTCATTAACAATATTTTATACACTGCAGAGCTTTATTGGAAACCAATGTATAGTATTGTGAAAAAGATAGGGGTAATGCAATTCTGCTACTAGTAAATTCTCTTCCATTGCATTAGTCCAAGAGGCATTACAATAGTCCAAAAGCATCCCAGGACTGTGATTACTCAGCTACCACACGCTTCTGTCAGTCCTAGTGCACACAATTATCTAACCGTTTAGACAATGTTTGTTATGTGGCAGCCTTATGCTAATATTCTTTACATTCATTAATTTACATCAGTCAACACTCTATACCCCATAATGACAAAGCAAAACCCAAATATTTATAACTGCAAATGTATTAACCGTTATATAAATAAAATCTCATTGATGTAAGTATTCAATCTTTTGTAATGACACTTGAAATGCAACTCAGATGCATCCGATTTCTTTCAATAATGTTTTATATGTTTATACACTTTTATTGAAACCCACCTGTAACAAAGGCAATTGATTAGCCATGATTAAAAATTCATACACCTATTTAAAGTCTAACAGCTGAAAATGCGTATCAGAGTAAAAAACTACAAAGATATGAGGGCAAAAGAATTGTGTCAACCCAAGTTAAAGATTTTGGAAAGGCTACAAAAACATTTCAGCTGAATTAATGTGAGGTAGTTGAGGGGTTGAACGTCTGCTTAAAAGGATGTGAGTTTGAAACAACTAGGACCTAAAATTGATACCCTGGCCAAAATAAGCAATCTGGGAAAGACGTTTTGGTAAAAGAAAAGGTGGCCTAGAACCTGACTGTTACTCTGTTTAGGCTCCAGAGAGCCCAAGAAACTTGAGGAAGATGATATGAGGTTTATGGTACAGCAGCTAGAGGGAAGCATTTCCTTAGAGTGCAAGCTCCATTGAAATTTGCAAAAAAAAACATCTGGTCACTCTGTATTATGGCCATATCAGTGGACTGTTAGAGTGATCAAACTTGTTAGTGTATTTCTTGGCTCTATACTCCATGTGAACCTCATGTGTAACCTTTCAGAATGCTTCATAGCTATTCAAAAGTAAACGTCCTAAACTGCTGCATCTTGGTGCATTAAATGAAATACTAAAAGTCTCTGCAGCTGATAACAGTTATACATGTATATCCTTAGTGTATAGGACACTTGGCCTCTATATGCAGCAACACTGCTCAATTACACATGCTGTCATCAGAGGCTGATTATTTTTCTGGCTGAAACTGAACCAAAACACACGGCTGTGCCGTAAGTCTTACTAAAATGAACTTTTGAAAGACTTGCAGCAGCAATAACACAAGCACGCCAACATCTGTCAACATATCCATCCGCCCATGTGTACGATCCCATAGCCGACACTCACTCTCTGTCAAACAGATGTGCAAAAATCACTCACTGTGTAGAAACAATTCTCTCACCTCCGTGACATTTTTATGCGAAGCAGAAAAGCAAAGTTAATCTATGTCTCATTCCTTCCATATTTTATTTACCCTCCCACCTGTGCCCAAAGAAACACCTGCTATCTACAGGGTCTCTGGGCATGTGAAGAGATTCTGAGTGGATAATTCAGCTTAGATTGTTTACACTGGATTTCTATAAAACCCTACAGATATGACCTGGAAGAACAAGACAATGGCGCATTGTTGACACAAAATCTGAATCGGAATAATTGTATCTTTGGTCACACAATAATGCATTCTAAACACACAGCTCAGAAAACAAAACATAATTATCTATATCCAAAAACTGCACATGAGCAGAATTTAACATACTGTTACAATCTTTTTGTCTGTCTGTCTGGAGATTTATCCATTCAGCAGAAAATTCATGTATTAAAGCATCACAGAGGGTAAAATATAATGCTAAAGCAATTTACATTATATATAAAAGATATGGGACAAAATATATAGATGCTGTATACACAATATAAATAAGTATATAATGATTTGGAGAAAACAGATATGCTGTGTATAGATACTGTGGTAGTGTTGAATTGTTCTGGTGTGAACACTGTAAACATTGCTGATAAACTAGCAGATTTAAGGTGAATTAAAGTGACAGTAAACAGTGTCACAACAGGAGAGTGAATGGCATTAAAGTAGCAGTGTGTATGGTTGTGAGTAGTGGATGTTGGTCAAGTTCAATTATTGCGCAATTAATCATGGAGGTAGCAGAGCTGAAAATGTTGAGGTTTTGTTGGGAGTGACGAGGATGGATAGGATTAGAAACGAGTTAATTAGAGGGACAGCGCATGTAGGACGTTTTGGAGACAAGGCGAGGGAGGCGCAATTGAGATGGTTTGGATGTGCAGAGAAGGGACAGGGGGTACATTGGTAGGAGAATGCTGAGGATGGAGCTACCGGGAAGGAGGAAACGAGGAAGACCAAGCACTGATCGAGTGATTATCTAGCAGAGTATTTTGGGATTTTTGACCTAAAAGAAAATTGTATCAACACCAGATAATGATAGATTCCCATTTGAGTCTGGTTTCTCTCATTTCAGTCTGGTTCCTTTATTATCTATTATCAGTTTATACGTATGTTTATGTTTATGAGTGCTGTCTGTTTATGAGTGCTGAATTCAATTCAAATCATTTTTTCTTGTATAGCACCTGTACCAATAGACATTGTCTCAAAGCAGCTTTACAGAAATAAAGCATCTATAGAAGAATGTATAAGTTTGTTCCCAATGAACAAGCCACTGATCACAGTGGCAAGGAAAAACTATCTGAGCTAGTGTGATAGGAACCAGACTCAAAAGGGAATCCATTATTAACTGTGTAGCCTTGAATTTCCATTCCTTACAGTTGTCATTCACAGTCCATTACCATCATTACCATTGCCAATAGTCCTGAGCCATTGTAGTAGACTGTTGATAATAATTAAAGTTCAAATCATTCCATAAAGTTATATAGGCTGTTGAAGTGGAACCATCCCCAGGTGCATATGCATCCATATGGCTTTGATGCATAGCTTTGCACCTTAGGTTGCACATGTAACCATAGTTTTACCGTAGTATTACTGAATCACTCAAGGTCCTTTAACAGACCACTCACATGAGTCATGGTTAAAAGGTGAAGAATGAGCTATTGGTGTTCTGTGAATTTAGAAGTAGGCGATGACCAAATTGGAAGAATGATTTAAATGCATTTTACATGAATAGACCTTTCTATTCCTTCTAAAAAGACTTAAACACAATGACTCGCATCCTCCACCTTGGGAGATCCTGAATTACGGGAATGGTACAATCAGGTTTTGTGAAGGACGTCACATACAATGAGTAGACACTAATTATTTCCCTGGGCCCTTTTCCCATCTTTTCCAATTGCCAATTCCAGCCTGTATGATGGTCTGTTTGTATTTGGCAGTTGTTCAGATGCAGATGAAAGTCCTCAAAGAATTATTGAGTATACCAACATCTACGGCTTCAAATTTCCGCTCTGGTTTTGAGGGGTTCGGTAGTCATGAGTACTGATAAATCTTGAGGGGAAACATATCGTTCTGAAATCCTTAGTGGTATCCTGAACACAGGCCTTTTGATTGATTTAAAAGAATTGCCTACTTAATAAAACTCAGCCGTAGTCCTGTTTTAGATAAAGACATGACAATGCTGAATGGGAAATAGAACTAAAAGATGACGTACTAGAGTGTTCAACTCTGTTAATATAATTACTTTCTGTAAAGAAGGATTTAAAGTGTAATAAACAAAGGTGGTTTGTGGTTGTGTTCAGTACTGACACAAGAAAACAAGTTCATAAGTTTAAGCAAAGAAAAGAAAAGTCTGACTTTATTCAGAATGTACAAAATACAGATACAAAAGAAAGGGCAGTTTGGTAGAAAACGATAAATACAAGTTTAAAAGCAGTCAGTGCGCATAAAACTGTGACAACTCTCATTCAACAAATATAATTTTTTTACAATCCATCAGTTCCTCATTTCAGACAACTAATGCTGCCTTGAGTAAACTAAAGACAAACGATCCTGAGGGACAAACTGATGTCTTTTTGTTTTCTTTGCTTTAGAATCATTCATGTAGGAGTGCTATAGCTGGACAATAAAAAAAATCACTTAAATAATAAAAGATAAAAACAAATAACTAAATGATTTCCTGACTATTATATACAAAAAAAATATTTACAGTTTACCTTGGCCAATATGTTTTGAACTCAAAGGCAGTCAGACTTAAAGATCGGATTGCACTTACAAAAGTGTACTTAACACACTTATAATTCAAATTAAAAACACATTATGGTTAAAAATGGTAATGGTAACTGATTAAAATATAATTAGCCTTTAAGTCTTATATTGTGTGTTGACATCTAGATCACTGTAGTGGAATTGGCTTTCCCGAACACTGGAAATTTTGAGTCAGCCGGGAATACAATATAATAAGCTTTAGGGTTGTTCAGTTAAATAAGTATCTCTTTTTAGCCATACTGATGAACCAAAATAACACAATCAAATGACATGATATAACATTAAACAGACTGACTTACTATAATGAAGCATGGTTAACAATTGTAATATTAATATTTTTCTGCCACATAACACACTCCTAAATAATACATGATTTATATATTCATTAACAGAATAATTTAGGAATTTAAAAAATTTAGAAAAAATAATAAGAAGAAAGAAGTAAAATGGAAAACATGGTTATATTTTAAATAGATCCATATATACAAATCAGGAATGTTGTGCAAATCCTCCCAAGGGGGATAGAGAACAAGAGTGTGTGTGTGAGTGTGTGTGTGTGTGTGTGTGTGTGTGTGTGTGTGTGTGTGTGTGTGTGTGTGTTGTGTGTTTTGTGTGTTTTGTGTGTGTGTTTATTTAAACCAGTGCAGGTAGTTTGAGTTCACAGCAGGAACACACATGTTGTTACTGCACGAGCCGCCGTAACTGGGAGGGCACATTGAGCAAGGGACGCCCACTTTATATGGAGCTTCACCGATCCAATTACCCCTAAAAACAATAAAAACAAAAAACAATATTTAGAATTACCAGACCTGACTGTGTTCTCTGTGAGGGCGGGGCTTGCGACATTAGCCAATCATGAATATCTGTAAGCTCAAGTATGCAGAAGAGGGAAGATAGTGCTTTCCTTATACGCAACAGAGGGTAGATTGTGTGTTCAGCTGACATCTGTCATGTCATAGAGGAGAACAATTAGGTCAATTCTATCAGTGACTTTTGACATGCACTGAAACCTATGTTGGATTTTGTAACTACTAAAACGGTTTAGAAACCTTTTAAAAGGTTCTCCAGCATTGCAAATGCCATGACCAATGAATGCATACATGAATTAAGACTTTTCTATGAACTTCTGACATATTAATGACCCTGCCCAATCCAAATGCAACATTGCATGTATGGACCTTAGAGTGTTTCATCATTGTTGACATATCTAGACAGTTGCAATTATCGGCTTCAGAGTATAGTGCTTACTGGCCTCACAAACTGCCACCATAAAACTATCCTGCATTAAACAAATTACTTTCATGCGATCACAGGCTGAGATCCTTCATAAAATCAACATTTATCCAGAAGTTCTATGAATGTCTTAAGTTTTAAATGGAATAAAGGTGAATTTAACATTACGGTAACAAATTCGACCCAAATACCAATCTAGACGAAACATTATGTTGTTAAGTGCAGATGGACTTATCTTCTTCCAGCCTAACTGTTTTCAATTCTTATTGCTTTTATTTACTATATATATATATATATATATATATATATATATATATATATATATATATATATATTTATTTTTATTCATAGTGGAACACATTTCTAGTATTGTTCCACTTGCAATAAATGGGACATTGAAACCCCAGCCAAAGAGTGAATATTATGATATTGAGACACATCTGGTGTGAGTTTCCTCAGGCTCAGCCACTCACTGGGAACAATTGTACTTCTTTCGTCATAATTATCCGGAATGCGGTTCACATTTTGAAAAGTTGCTTCTCGTCAGTCTTTTCAACATTTGTAGTTTACATGAAGGTGAATAAATGTTGACATTTTTAAGCTACTTAATCCAAACCAATATATTTATATTTTATAAAAAAAAATATTTTTTTACTTTTTAACCAGCTTAACTGCACACAGAAATTTTTATTACGCTGCCAAAGCCAATATGATTGCCGTTTAATCCTTGTTGATGTGAACCAAAATCGGCAAATATTTCATATCCAGGACTTGAGGAAGTTGGAGCTCCTTTGTTTAATGCTGCATTTAATTAGGTTTATTATAAAGATTTTCTATTTTTTTCCCCTTTTTTGTTTTCTCTTGCAGTTTAGTGAATTCAGTGTCGCAGACACAGTAGAGAAACAGGGGTAGAGAAACAACCCATTGTTGGTCAGCAATGGTCCTGTGTGGTCTTTTTCTCATTGACAGATTGGGTAGAGGAGAGCTGACACATTATAGAGAGCAGCAGATGGGCTACAGTGTTTAAATGAATAGGTATAAAGTAAACTAAATGGTGGGTGGAATCTGACTATATATCTAATACAGGTCCATATTATTTATTAGTTTATCTTGTAATATGTAAAGTGTAAATCATGATGAGGCATGCCTTCATAAAAAAATTAATCAATACCAAGGTGGTGTAATGCAAATTTAAGGCCCGTTATAAGCTTGATAATTAATTTTCTATAAATAAAAAGTTCCGAATTTCTTTTATGTATGGCACTGCGTGTTTTTTTGTTTTGTTTTTGTTTTTTACACATTTTCATGTGGACTAAAACAAGTTATTTCCTTTTATTACTTGATTACAGCAGCTTGAATTTTCCATTTTCATTTTCTCTAATTATTAATGATTTTATGAAAAGAATATGCCATATTTTTTGTCATATTACTGAAAAACTAAAGCACAAAACCTGATATGTTGGAAACCTACCAGTGTAGAAGAAAATGTAATAGAAGAGCTATAACTCATGGATGTTACCAAGCGCTGATGATGAAGATACCTGATATTCAACTGATATTCAATTCCACCATAAAATTTATAATATTTTTTTTGGTGAAATGTTGGCTCTTATTTATAATTTGCTTTAGAGTATTTGGAGCAATTTTTATATGTTACAATCAAAAAACTGTTACTATAGACACTAACATCAGTAGATTAGATTAGATTAGATTAGATTAGATTAGATTAGATTAGATTAGATGGTTATCACAGAGATAGCAGCACTCCCAGGTTTTAAACAAGCAGAATGGTGTGGTACATGCTAAAGAGTATTTTTTGAGCCAAATGACAGAGTACTCTACACTCTATAAATAGAATGTTTTGTGTGTGTGTGTGTGTGTGTGTGTGTGTGTGTGTGTGTGTGTGTGTGTGTGTGTGTGCTCACACTTACTTTCCGGAATAGTTGCACACCAAATACGTTGCTCTTCTCCACACTGAGCCCCACACGTTCATATTGTGACACGTATGGATGGCACATCCAACTTTATTCGATGTGGCCCAAACCATCTGCAATCACCGTCCAATCAGAAACATCCATAAACAGGAAAAGAACAAACCAAATCACATTTAACTATTAAATATTGCTATTAGGCATTAAGCATCATTCTGATGATGACCTGCATAAACCAACTAACCTAATACACTTGTGCAATCATTGCAATCAAGTATGATCATAGTTAACTGCATGTGTTTTTATCTTTAATGAACTCACCTGTGTGTAATGTGTGCACATGGGCCCATAGCATTTAAGAGGGCACCTGGGATTGCAGTCCCGTGGATATGGAAATGAATAATCTTTTACTTCGTCATACCATGGCTTCACCAGCTGCAGGATGGATCTATACCTAAAATATCCAACAACAAAGTGGTACTTTGAGCTGCATAGCAAGTGATAAATTAATAGAGAAACAGATCTCAGACTGTTGGAATTTGGTGACAAAATCAGTTATAAAAATAACATCTTATTAGGGGTCACCATAACTGTCTTTCATGATGGTGGTGGAAAACACTATTGAACACAGCACTTCTAATAACTAAATTAGAAATAAGATTGATGATTGTAAAGACCACAGAATATCATTTACATCATTCTATACTTATTAAACCACACAGTGAGCCATTGTGCCATATGAATGGGGGCAGACTCAAACCTAAAGAAACCACACCTACTGATTTTCAGTGATCGTTCCATGTAAAGGGAGAAATAGACCCAATCAAAAGCTAATATTTCTATTCATTTGCCACCAATTTATGAGATAAACTATAGTAATATACTATATGTGTGATATTTGTCCATTTAATATATTACGATGTCCATATTCAACCTCATAATTGGATTTGCTTGTTGTATTTCTGTGCAGGTGTGCATGTACTATACATACCTTCCAGTTCGAACAGAAAGGTTTTGCCCAAGGAATCGGAGAAGATTGCGAGGGCCGTGTTCCCAAAGACACATAGAAGCCCATTGTTCTGCTCTCTGAGCAAGGGTTTCATCCCACACCTGAAAAAAAAACAACAGAACAATTAAATCAGTTGCAATTAATTATGAATTTGTTAATTTTCCGGCTGCACACATCCTTAAAGCCAGGTCCAGAAATATTATAGCAGAGTATCAATAGGTAAAAAAAAAAACACCATGTCAAAGTGACATGAAAAAGTGCAAACTTCTTCATATCCCAAGCCCCACTGGTAATACTATAGAGACTGATTCATGTGGTTATATTACTCATACTGCTTAAATCAAATTACTTTAATTCTTAAAACAGTTTTGAATAAATGTGAAAAATTGACTTTATTTTTTCCTCTAAAAGCCAAACCATACTTATAATGCCAAGAAACATGTTCCCATGGTGACTTTTATGAATGACCTAACAAACCGATAGCATTTATGACTGTCGCAATACACAAGCAGTACCAAACTATACTTTTTTGAGTTACTAAATTGGAACCATCAAAGGGAACCATCGGGTACCTGGGAAGGTGCATACGGTGTATGTTTAATTAGCTTTTAGAGTAAAGCTGGGTACTTAAATCTGTAGCCCTTAAGATCTACCTATACATTATGTTTAATTTCTACAAATATAAAAATAAATGCTAAAGGTGTACCCTCGATTCTATACTATCCAACAACAACAGCAACAACAAAAAATAAATAAATTACAGTTTAGTTGCTTCATTTTCAAGACTGTATCATATGTGATAGTGGGCTCCATATAAGAAATATAATGTGGTTTTGAAATGCAAGCACTTCATTTCCTTTCTAAAAGCAGTAAGAGGAAATCTGATCACCAAACAACTGGCAAGTCATAAAGAAATGACCCTAAATACTTCCGGATAGAATAGTGAAAATGACTCTTTTAATTATGGCCTGGCTTTTGCCGTAAAATATTTTTTGTGATTTGACACAGAAGACCATTGATTGTTCAAAAAGATTATTTAGACCATCTCTAAGTATTCTTTAAGCTCAAGTCTTAGCAACTTTGGTGGTCTTGGTCATCTGAATCTTCACAACAGCTGCACATTAGCTGGACGTTCAGGGACACATTTGTTTCCACAGATCAGCTAAAATTGTGTGCAAAGCGCAGATCCGAGGCCGCATTCCAATACTCCTACATGTGTGTTAACAGGAGCTGGTGCTATAATATACATGTACTTGTTAGTGTTGTCATCACCAATAGAAATGGTATGATAAAGTTTTGGTGCATGTGTAACACAACTATTTGCCAACACTAACTCATTTATTAATGAAGGACAATGTACATTTTATCTATTTATAGTCACACTTAATGTCAAGGAAAACCCAGATTCTATAAAGCATGTATTGTACACTATTTAAAACATTTTAATTGAGACAAAACTACAGTTTTAAACAAACAGTTTAAAAACCAAGCCCACCCAAGCAGCCAAACCCACCCAAGCAGCCAAACCCACCCAACCCTTACTGCTGCTTAATGAAACAATCCAGGTCATGATTCAGGGGTTTTTAATTATCATGATAAGCAACAAGAGACAAACTATTACTTCACTGCTGTCACTGTCACAGCTGTCTTCACTGCTGTCAGCACTTTATAAGACATTAGATCTACTAGAAAACTTTTAGACATATGTAGACGCCATTAGATGTACAGTAGTCCGCAACATGCTAGTGTCCGCAACATGCTAGTGTGCTAGCAATATATTTTGATGCCACATGTTGCTGACTAAACAAAAAATGTTGCCAGTAATAAATAATTGTTGAACAATCCAATCAAGCAGTAAAACAATTCCATTTTAGAAATCTTCTTGAAAATATTACAGTATTTCATACAGTTCATGTGATGCATACCAGCATTTTCCAGATTCCAGCAGATATTATGGAAATGTTAGTTCACTATTGTTTGGGCTCATAAAAATCTTCCTAAGAGCCAAAATGCATTCTGATTGATGGAATTTGGACCGTTCCAAAGAAAATGTGGGTCATGTGAAATGACAATTTTCTTTGAAATGTAATACATCAGCACAATGTTTTTTTGTTTCTGTATATTAAATAATGTTTTCATTTCAATTAATTTTCTTACATTTGTTGTTGCATGTGAAGCAAAGGGAATTTCTAGCATTTATCAGTTAGGACAAGCACATGACTTTAGCATAGTGGATTCCCTCCCATTTACTGTTTCATTAATTATCTGGAATCCTGAGCTCCTAACTTACCTCTGCATAGTAGCAAACTAGAAATGTCCCGGGTGGAAAGAACAGAAGTTAGCAAGTGATCTAGACAGTCATAATATTAGCTATTAATCTTAATATATCTGTCAGCACTGTTGTACTATTCCATGATAGTAATGTTTTTCCATATAATGTGCCTGGAAAGACTGATTTCCTCCTGCACTGAGAATCTGAACCCAATGAACTTGCATCAGCACTCAAGTCTGAAATCAATCAGAAAGAAATAGATTTTAAGGTCAATATGTGTGCTTACCATGTATTCCATGTTGGAAGCTGGCGGAAAAACGTTTCCTCTGACTTTGTTGTGGTAATCGAGGATGGCCAGCTGGTCGTCTTGGGAAATGTACCTCTTCCGTCTGTGTTTTGGCAAGTTTGCACGGTCCATGTGATATTTCATGTTGGTGTCAGAGAAACTGGTGGATGGTGGAGCAGATACGGTAGAATTAAATGCTGCAAGTACACTTGCTGCTCCACAGGACATGCAGATTAGCAGCAAGTCGATGGCCAAACTGTGCTCTTTCATCATGACCTTCTGGAGGTTTTGGCTCAGGAAAACCTTTTCTTCGAGATCTGGCTGTTGGAGAAGTGAAAAAACAAAACAAACAAAAAAAAAAAGGTTCACTGACTTGATTGTGCACTTTCACAAGTTCTCTACAAAACTCCAAAGAGCTTCCTGACCTTTAAAGATCAAGAGCACATTCATCCATGAGTAAAGACTTATTCAGCAGCTTAAGATGTAAAAAAAAAAAAAAAAAAAAAACATCTATGCACAATCCAGATGCAGTTAAAAAGTCTATACCTTGACTAAAATGATGGCAGAATGTCTTTGTTTGGAAAAACAGGTCCTTATCCCTATGTGTGAGTATGTGAATGTGTGTGTGTGTCCAAAAGTCAGAGTGTCTGTAAAACTCCTCCTGTTGTAAAACACAAGATGACTCTGCTTTCAGCAAGGAGCTGCTGCCTTTTTATAGCACAGTGACTGTCATGCAAAGAGAAAAAAAAAAAAAAAGAAAAAAGGCTGCAGGGCTTCTGAAGGTGCTTAGAGTCCCACCCCATCACCTGAAATACATCACTTGCAGACGTAATGCCTTGTTTCTCTCACCCATTTCCTGGCAGGATTAATCATAACATCTGCTTTTGGTTTGCACAGCTGGCACGGGTAGAAAAGAAAACAGAAGATAAGCAAGAGAATAATCCACTGACCTCCGAAACACAGATCAGCACTGTGTAAAGCCTGCGAGCTCAAAGCCAAGTGTGACGCCAAACCTTAGGACAGGGAACGACGTCTTTTTAGACATTGTAATATCCTAATAAATAATTATTTTATGTGACAAACTTGACAAAATCTATATACAGTATATATACTTTTTTCATGAACAACCTTATGAACACTATGCTTATTTATACCCCTAAACGTACTTTAACAATCATTATCAAATCTTGAATAATCTTTAGTGAGACACACATTTTAAAACTGCTCAGTGTTTCCATTTCAGAAAAATGTGCTGAATCGTTACACATTAGCATTAAAGACTTGGAAATAACACACCTTGGGAAAAAGAGGGTTTACATATGAAGCTTTAGTCAACAATGTTTCCAATGCATTGGCTGTTTTTACCTCAATGATTGGCCAACAAGCTGGCCACTGAATGGAAATCACTAAGTGATCACTAACATCCTGCCAAAAAAATCCTTTTTGCTTCAACCACTAATTGAGTTGCTCCAGGTAGTAGACCACTTTTACAAAACTTATAAATAAAAGTTTGGACTTTTGTAACTGTGAGCAGAAGAACTGTGGGTGGAACGTGAGCTTACAAAGGGAGATGTTCACTAACACTAGACTAGATTTAGCCTCACCTGTGCTTTTTCAGAGTTTGGCTGAACATTTGCACAGTAAATCCCTGTTTTTGGCAGACAGGAAACTAATGTAGTCTTCTGCTTTTGTCTATTGGGTAGTCTTTGCTTTCTTAGATGCTTTTCTGCTCACCACGGTTTTATTAGAGTTACTGTAGCATTTCTTTGTTAGCATAAGACATTTTCTTCAGAACTCTTTAAAGAACATGACATTTGAGTCTAATGAACAGCTGCTCACTGGATGATGTTGTTGTTTCCTGCCTACACCAACAATCATGCTATGGACAAGTTTGATGTGAACAGTAACTGAAGCTCTTGATCTGTATCAGCATGATATTATGCATCATGCTGCTGCCACATGATAAGCTGACTGAACAAGTGCACTCCAGTGCAGATGATTCCTAGTAAAATGGCATGTGCATGCTAATTCTACACTACTACAATGAAACTTAGCATTTAGTTCAACTTAGACTGGCTGATATCATCCTCTACAATAATACACTGCATGGCTACATGCAGTTTTAGATGCTTTTGTGAACTGTTTATATAAATACACTAATACACTATTTGGACAAAAATACACTATTTGGACAAAGGTTTGTGGACACCATAAGATTCGTATGGTCTTTTTGAACATGTCGTACCACATTTAGCCTCATTTTCTGTTATAATATCCTCCATTTTTCTGAAACTACATTTTTGACTTTGGTGGCTAATATTTCTTTTTATTCAGCCACAAAGGTGTTTGTGTGTGTGTGTGTGTGTGTGTGTGTGTGTGTGTGTGTGTGTGTGTGTGTGTGTGTGTGTGTGTGTGTGTGAGAACTTTATCAGATCCCACACTGACCCAAGGCTCCATATGGTCACACAGTAATGTAACAGTTGTTTGAACATGTGTGAACACTTGAAAGAAGTCCAACAGATTTTTATGGCCTGGCAAGAGCCCGGTCGCTCAAATCTATTTGTTTCTTTCTCGTATTTATTATAATTTGCTCTACTGTAAAGACGACACTTGTTCAGCACTGGATTCCAGGAGGGTTGGCATGCCTGAGTGTCCACAGTGCCAGCAGCTGAGGCCCTTCAGCAGGTCATCATTTTCATTGGCAGCTGGTGAACAAATTAAAGCAGAGTGACGCAGGATTTCACTGACCCCCAGCCCCCTCCCCCGCTGCGCTTGCTCTCTAAAAACCCATCGTTTCCAAACTTTCTTGGAAGTGATGCTGTGTAAAGCCTGAAATCATGCCACAGTCCCACTGCATGGTGAAATCTAGCAGATGGATAGTTTTCTGTAATGTGTGTTACTGGGAAAGTCTGCTATGAGGCTACGAGAACCGAATGAAATCAGATCTTTGTCTTTGCGAGACTGTGTGTACAATGCTTCATTTTTTTTTTTACGATTTTTGTTAAAATGTTATTTTATTATTGTCAATACACAACCAATGTATTTTTTGCCAGGCAGCTCACAAAGATGGGCACTCAGCATATAATCCAGCTGTCTTAAAGCTTAAAGTCTTGAAAATGAAAAAGAAAGAAACACATCAAGAATATCAATATTCCCCTCACACACGCTAATATGTTACTTAGGAAATGGTTCTGCTTGATTAAATGACACTACAAACATTCTTAAGTCCAGCTGAATTTTCATGGTTTCCGCTATATACAGTAACAACAACAGAGTGTCACAATTTATTAACACTGAGCTATGTGTAATTTTTTTGTTGTTGCATAATAGTGGAAGCCCCAAAATATGGGCTGATAATTGTTTTTTTTTTAATGTAGTATGTTTTCTAGACCATATATGGTCTACACTGAAAGCAAAGCGGTCAAAACATTCAAAAGTATTGTACAAATCTAAATAAATGCAATCAAGGGAGCCTGTATTTTTGTACTCTTTTCAAATGACTGTTTAGTATGATAGGATATGGGTTCTGATAGGGCCAGTGTCCAGTCAGGTCAAATTAGTTAGACATTGTAGACACTGTAATTAAAAAGCTAGCTACATTCAGCCAAAAGATCTGCCAGTAGAATAAGAAAACTCCAAGCTTGCAAAAAGTATTGTCCAGAAATAGGTTCAATGATTTTTCTCTTCACTTTATTGTACTCTTTTAATAAGAAATACTAGATAAATGTGACTTTATTCAAGCTAGTTTTTAATTGCTAAAATGATTTATTTTTTTTGCAGCGTGCAAACAAATGCTAAATAAAAAGGAATGTCAGTCTCTGCCAATCACTATTTTGAAATAATATGAAATCATGATAGCTAGGGGTGTAAAAATGTTATGATCTCTATATCTATATCTAATCTGTGTCTCAAATGTGCCTCTGTATCTGTATGTGTATTTGGATTTCAGCCAAACGTTGAATATTGAATAAACCTAAATATTTCTTTCTGATGATTTCTCAACAGTGTTGGGCATCAAAGCGTAACTTCGTTACCGTTACTGTGTGGTGCATTACCCGTTACTTTTTTAAATGAATGAATTTCGGCTGAAGTGTAGACTACAGTCTAACATGCTTACAGCTGCGTCGCATTGTAGGATTGGTAGATTACCGGATTACCCTCTGTATACACGAAGAAGACGCACTGTGGGCGTGTCTCCGTTTATTTAGGTCTGGGCGGCAGTAATGGCGAGTCGAGGTGAGAGCAAGACGAGTTTCTCAAAGTGGAAATATGCTCATTATTTCACTTTAGTTGAGTATAAAGACAAAAACTTTTAGGGCAAATGTAAGCTGTGTCTTTCTGGTTCGAAGGTCGTATCTACTGCGATAAACGGCAACTCCAATCTGTTGAAGCTCCTCCAGAAACTCCATGCTAGAAGCTAGAAGCTAACCCGGTGTTCTGTTCTACATTGTTGATAGTTTTTATACTTAAGCTGTGAAAGGAACATTTTTAAGAGCTCAACACAACAGCTTTTATGATGCAGAAGCCACTTTAGATTTTGATTGTGAATATATTATTCAGCTTGTTTTGTTCTTTATTTCAGAAATGCTTGTGATATATTCAGTTTGTGCTGGTCTGACTTAAATAAAATAGTGTTTACAAATGACTGTGTTTAAGTCAGTTTTGTGTTTGTATAGACCAAAACGCATAAAAGGGCATTAATGGAAACATTAAAGAAGGTTCTTTAAAAAAGTAACTAAAAAGTTACTTTTAACAGTAATGCATTACTTTTTGGTGTAAGTAATCAACAAAGTAACTAAGTTACTTTTTAAATGAAGTAACGAGTAACTGTAACTAGTAATTATTTTTTTGTAACTAGCACAACACTGTTCCTCAATATCTTATGATATCACTCATATTCAAAATTCTATACTGCTTTACAAAGTGTGCAGTTATATACTCTTTGGATTTGAATTGGTTGTTCCACCAAGATGTAAATAAGATAGTTTCCTAATTAAAACTAGTACATTTGCTAATTCTGAATTAAATAAATGTGACACAATCATGTTCAAAATTATCTGAACAATGATATTAAGAAACACTGTGCATGGTATGGAAATAGACCATGAGGCCTTCAACTGACTGGTTGGTTCCACTTGCAATAAATAAAATCCTCCCACTTACTAGCATTTTTCTTGCATACTTAAAAAATAATAATAATTAGTAATATTCAGACATGCATGTGGGAGATTTTGTGTTGCTACTGCAAGTTACCTGTGTTAGTCATTACAATAGCTAGATGCAATACCTACAATTTTATGAAATTTCTGCAACCTCTTGCATTGAAAGGCTGGGATTTGAGAAAGAATTTGAAAGAATCCCACAGTGCAATTCTATATAGCCAAATTAATTTCATTGTTTTCCAAGGTAGGCAACCTATCAGGTCACATCCTGTCATGCAACGAAACCTACGATCGCCTCTGGATGAGAAAGCCGAGTCAAGGAGTTCAGTCGCATTGTAAAAGATACAGACAGAAAATTGATTTACTTGGAGTGCAGCTGTAATTTTCCTTTTTCTCTCCAGCACAAAGAGATGAACAGAAACGTCCATCAGCCCCAGATTCACAGCTGTGATTCTCCACCCGAAGGATTCGGTTTCTCTTTCCTCTCTTGGCTGAGAGCAACTTGTCTAGGAAAATCACTTAAGAGTTATCTTTTAAAAAAAAGAATATGGCTTTGAATGAGAGCTGAAATGAGTTTTTCGTGCCCAGGGCTCATTAGAAACTGGGGCAAGTGTCATGTTTTGAGATTTTTGAGATTTGAGAAAAGGTTTTCTTTTTTCATGAGCTATGGATGCTATCTGGAAATGTAAGTTTTGGCATGAGCCTTAAATGAAATAATGTTTATGTATATTTCTGATGTACATCCAGTGTTACTCCCAGAGGTCGAATTCAGACCATCTGTCAGCTTTAAACTGAATAAAAATGCAATAAGGCACTTTTTGTTGCATGCAGCACAGAAATGACTAGATTATAGAGGGACAATTTCGTTATACTGTGTGTAAAATGTGCTAAAATGAAATTTTCTAATTCATTTTATCCAATACATTTTATTATTTTTACTGTATTTATATCACAAAATCTCCCCATTTTATGCACCTTAAACAGTATTCCTTGTTATATTGAAGACAGTCAGTAAGAGACTGAGAAAAAGCTGAGGAAACATATTTATTTGTCGTTTTTTTTTTGTGTTTGCTTCTCACCAGTATAATATTAATTTAGCTCAGTCTCAAAGCCAAAGAGAGTCATCTTCAAAGCCCTTTTTATTGTTGAAGTCAAATGTATGGTATTCACATTGCTTCTCAATGATCACACCTTTAAGTTGCTTCATTTGGAACCTGTTTGGAAAATATAAATTTTATGCCACTATTTTTTAATGGCTTTGTACAATCTTTAAAAAAAAGGTTCTTTAGTGGTTTCGAGCTTTCTACAAGTGTTTTACCTGAAATACTTTTTTTTTTGTAAAAGAAACACTACTGTATGGTTCCACATAGTGCCCAAGTGAGACAAATGGAAGAAGTTTCCTGATTTCTAACCCTTCAAACACTTAGCAACAGCAAGTTAAAACTAGGTCACACCAAAATAGCAAAACTTGCAGCCATAGTTTCTTTCCAAAGCATTTGAACAACATTTTACAAGCTAGTGTTAGTACATTTGGTTTACCAGTCCAACTTGTATCCCTTCGCATGTTTTCCCACTATGTTGTCTGGATACATGATTTCAAGCACTTAGTAAGGGGGTCTTTATTACTTTTTACTTTTAAGATTTTGTACTTGAGCTTTGTTAAGTGCAGGTAATAAAGCAAAGCCCTTGAACGGAGTGCAAACACTAAGCTACAAAAGCTTTTTCTCATCACCGCCTCACTCGAGAATAAGAAATCTCAGTTCTTTAAATATATATGTTCCATACATGCTACCTGCCACTGTATGTATATATTTATTGTACATATATACATTATATAACAATATCCAAAACAAAAAATGTTAATTTAGCACTAGACAACACTGTTAATTGCTTTATTGAGCCAAAGATGTGTTTCTTACATGAAAGCCTTAAAGTATACCGGCTTATACTTAAATATTTTCAAATAGCCAGACATGTGATATTGTAAGTTTCACTGATTGTGAAACCTGTATTATGCCCATTGTGGAAGGACAAAGTCAAAATGATAATCGGGGTGTGATGGTGGTTGGGGGTTAGGGGGCACCAGCTAATGCATGTATTTAAAATTGCAAGCAATGCAAGTATATATCTATGCACATAAATTGGTTAAATTGAGCTAGTTACGAGATCTGTTTGGCAGTTGTATAATTAGCTAGACTGTTTAGACAACTTTACTGTCAGCTCATAATGATTTACCCAGAAACTAAAGCAGGTATTAGAATGTACAAAAATACTGTATTATGTAATAAAAGTGTACAGTTAAAAGAAACATTCAATATGACAAGAAACAGTTACATAACTAGCCAGGTTTTACTTTAAAGCAAAACTCTTCCCATACACACACACACACACACACACACACACACACACACACACACACACAAACTTTTCTGTTTCTATTTCTAACATGTGACATTCCTTTCGAGCCACTCAATATATAACACATTTCTGGAGATCTTTGATGGCATATAAAAGAGGGAATAAGGTAAGCTTTGCATCCACATTCAGACATTTCACACAAGCGTCTAATGTATACAAGCAAACATGAAAATGTTCCCCATGTCTAAACTTAGTTCTCAGACATTTTTCCCCCATTTGTACCTTGTTGTATAGATCCAGTTTGTGTATTAATTCTCCTTGGATTGAATGTTGTTTTTTGCCTGGAAGTTTGTAATCTGTTTCCTAGTTTTAAAGCTTTATATATGAGCACCTTATGCTTTCCATTGGAATGGCTATAATAAAAAGTTGACACTTTGACTCTAGTATAAGCCAAGTATAAGTGAAAGTGGTAGCTCATTGGTTTAAGATATTAAACTTCTAATGAAAAGGTTGAGTTTAAATCCCAATAGCGCCAAACTGCTGCTCCTGGGCTTTTGAGCAAGGCACTTAACCCTAATCTATTCAGATGTTTAAAACAGATATTTATAAGTTGCTCTAGATAAGTGCATCTGTCTGATTCCATAAACTTTTATTTAAATCTTCCTAGATAAGCATTTTGATCTCAGCTCCATGTTTTGAATTTCTGGTTTTTGATTTAGAGGTCGATCCAAATGCTTGAGCTCCACGTCTTTTGTTCCAATGTATTTTGTTCCACACTGAACTCCATTCTAATAACACTGCAAGGAGCTTTTAGATTTTTTTGGTTTTGTTTTAGGCTAGCTTCATATTTGAATAAGATGATTTCAGGTTCAACAATTTTAGTTATAGTCTTCCAAGTGAGTTCCCCATTTTTAGCTATACATGCTGACATTTCAAGGTTCATCAGAAGTTCCAAGAGTTCTGAATTGCACATTTCAAGTTCTGAGTTCCAGATTCTATGTTCTCAGTTCCAGGTTCTTTGTTATAAATTGGAAGTTCTGGGTTACATTCAGTGTTCCAGATTTTTAAGTTCCAAGTACTCTTTTCAGAGTTTCGGTGTCTGTGTCATGAGTTCATTGCTTCATTGTTTTAGAGCTTTAGGTTCCTGGTGCTGAGTCTCATATTCTGTTTAGCGTGCCCATAATGAGCTTGTCATGCAATGTGCTGGTAGCTTAGGGTATCCAGACATCCAGCTCCAGACATTAAAACAGACAGTAAGATCATTTATCTCCATGTCCTCCACCTTGCATTAATATAGGCTTTCCTATTGTATTTCAATAGTGACATCACATTACATTATAGCTCACCTCAGAGATTCAAAATGTAGGAAAGTTAAATTTTAGTGACATTGTGGGAAGTGGTAGCTCAGTGTTTAAGGTGTTGGGTTACTGATTAGAAGGTCGGGGGTTTAAGCCCTGGTATCGTCAAGCTGCCTCTCTTGGGCATTCGAACAAGGCTGCTGACCCTGCTCTCTGACCCCTGCTTCTGAACAAGCTGGGATAGGCAAAGAAAAGAATTTCACTGTCTTGTAAAGTATATGTGACAAATAAAGGCTATTCTATTCATTGTTATTCTATGATACACGAGTTGATCTAGATCAACACAGAAAGTACTGGTCTTAAGGTTGGCAGAACTCTAAATATGTGTGCATTGTTAGAGGCAGTAAGAAGAGGTGACATTATAAGTATACACTAGTATCTTACAATTGCAACATATATAATATATTTGGTTTCAATTGACCCCGAATATACTCTCTAAACATGTGGTATATCTATATACGTTATGTGTATATCTGTATAGGTGGTACCTTTATCCCTGAACAGGAAGGAAGGTTTTATGTACTTCTTCCTTAACCAGAACAGAGAGCCGTAAGCCGAGCAGCTCAGTGTTCA
The DNA here is from genome assembly GCF_014805685.1 of Silurus meridionalis. Classification (NCBI taxonomy): domain Eukaryota; kingdom Metazoa; phylum Chordata; class Actinopteri; order Siluriformes; family Siluridae; genus Silurus; species Silurus meridionalis. The sequence goes on along the minus strand of NC_060904.1, from coordinate 5,735,251 downwards.
TAAGCAGCACATGCCATTACAGCACATTTTCCTGAAATGTTATGTTTGTTTACAAGTGCCATGTGTGTTTTTGTTTTGATTCATGTCTTGTCTCCAACCATGTCCAGTCATTGGTTGTCTCTCTTGTGTTTCCAGATTACTATCACCTGCTTTCAGTTCGCCTCTTGATTAGTTTTTATATATAAATGCTCATGTTTCTGTGTTTGGCATGAAGTATTGTTTAGTGTTAATGGGCCTGTCTTTACTGAGCTGTTCTGTACAGTGTCAATTTTATTTTGAAAGCCTGCTAAACCCCAAGCCCCAAAAGCAGCACTGGATAAGGATCTTGTTGTTTTGGTTCACCAGCCAAGATTGCCAGTCAGCAAAGTTTCTGGTCACCTCAGGCAACCTGGGTCTAAGAAGCATAATTAAGTTTGTATGCCCCCTAAAAGTGGTGCAGTTTAACCCCAACTTGGAATGAGCAGACCAAGCCTGCAGTTCACAAGTTACTATACAGATAGGAGGGTTTGAGACCAAACGGAACCACACTTCCATGCAAAGCTCCCTCTAGAGCCTAAAGGCACAACAAGTAGTAACCAAGACTTCCACAGCCTTAATATATCTACTGTCTCACCGCCTGCTTCATTTATATTTACATTTGCAGCATTTATCAGACGCCCTTATCCAGAGCGATGTACAAAAGTGCTTTGAGTCTCAAAACTGCTTCACGCCAGTATGCAACTGCTCACCTGTCTCAGATCCTTGGGCTTTACTTAAATGTTCTACCCAGACTTTGGACCACCAAGAGCATCTAAAGGCATTATCAAAGGGTGTATCGGTCACATATTTCCCTCTCGTGCAGAGCACTGCAAGCAGACCACAGTGTTATGGCATGCTCCTCCAAACGGTTGTTTGTTTATGATTGCCACGTGTGTTATTGTTTTGATTCATGTCTTGTCTCCACCCATGTTTTGTCATTGGTTTTCCGATTACTCTTACCTGTTTCCAGTTTGCTCATTGATTAGTTGTATATTTAAACCCCTTAATTTTCTGTGTTTGGCACAAACTATTGCTCAGTGCTATGCTGAATGTCTTCACCAGGCCTTTCTGTTCCATGTTGTTGATTTTGACTTTTTGACTTGGTTTTGTTTTGGATTTATTTGCCTGCCCTTTGTATAAAAGTGCCGAACTGCATTTGCATCCATCTCACCTCAGCTTCTGACAGAAGCCTTATACCGAGAAATAACTGAATTCAACTTGTTACAGACGTAACTAAAATGCAGCAGTCAAAACAAGAAATAAGAATGGCTCTAACAATAATAACAGGAATCAAACGATTAAACCACAACTACACACCTGCATACTTACTTTTATTGCTAATCACTTCCAGTTTTAGGCAGCAAGCCACATGATATTACTGGATTAGCAAGCTTGGTAAAGTATTGCTAGCTAGTAATGTTAGTTAGCCAGACCCTCAATCATTACAAACATCTATCTGAGGTACTGCTGTACCAATTGAACAGTAACCCAAAGCATTGCCATTTCTTAGCTTGCTTTGTATTTTCAGAAATGATTTTAACATTAAGTAACAGGTGAACACAAAGACCAAGCTGATGAACCAAACAGGAAAAGTTCATGACAAAAAACCTTTGGTTTCTATCACACAACTGGCAATTCATTTACATAACAATTGCTCTAACAGATGTGCTTGCCGATTCTTCTTCATCCAACCTTCCCTTTTTTATATTTATGACTTTTAAAATAATTTTCTATCATTTTTTTCTGGAGCTCAGTGCTCTTACTGTGTTTCACATCAGGCAGACTTAGAAAGAAAACTAGCTGTACTGTTACTACACTGAGTATCTTCGAAGTCAAACCGAAACAACTATGGTATATGGTGTTTGTGGTCTTTTCTCAAGAAAATCTTAATCTTTTAGATGAAACCATAAGTAATCTTTCTTTATTTAAAAAATAATTTGCAGTTTACCTTTATTCATTAAGCAGGCACTCTCAGTCTACTTTGGACTAAAATACGAAGGCCGAGTTGTACAGTGAAACTTTTTTATTAATTAATAAACAATTAATAATTCAATATTATGTAATCTCATGATATACTAAAGCACTAACATTTGCTAGTGTTGTGTTTGTGTTGTCCTCTATAGTATGTTTCTCTTCTCTCTATTCTGTTCTACTGTCTATGGGTACAAAATGCTGTTCGACTACAGGTAAAAGCTTTTCCATTATTTAATGGTGGCTGAAAATTAACCAATTAAAAACAAGAAACTAACCAGAAGAGCAGAGCATATAATTTACAGTATAAGCAGCACCCAGAACAATCAAAGCACAAGATTGTTAGCACTGCTAACCTGTCAGCCCCTTCAGTACATTTGAATCATAAAGGCAATAAACAAAACAATGGGAATGTAACAAGCACAAATTTAAAATGCATTCGATATTTTGAAGTGTTTATTTACGCATTAACAAGAGCATGGATGTCAAAAATTGAAAAAAAATAAATGAATACTGAGTAAGTATTTCAGTCAAAGTATAGAGAAATATTTTGAAGCAAAAATAGAAGCCACTTTCACAGGCTAGCTAGCTCACATTAATGTGTACGTGTTTGATGCTTTTGGTGAAATTGGTTGTTCCTTATTTATATTTATGGTAAATGTATCTTTTGCCATGTCTGCCATAACCAACACGACTTAGGAAGTGGAATTTTAATCAGCAAGCACAGAAAAACAGGAACATCACAAAGTAAAACATTTCAGTGTGGTGACAGAAACTCTTGGAATGACACTAGACCAATCAAATTAGTAAATCAGAACAGACTGTTGTATAAAATTCTACAGAGTACAGACCTCATCTGAATTTTCACTTAATCATAGCACTTGCTATAATGTGTTTGATTTTTCCAAGCTTAACACAGACTCAAATACACCTTCAGCGTTACCAGTCATATTGCCGGGATAATTATTTAGCCAGCTTTAAATTCTTGAGCCTATTTTGAATTATCTTTTCAATGCAGTGCTTTAGATAGACTCCAAATAAAGAAACTTTCAAGATGGCTGCCTTTGTGCTGACTTACATTTAGGACAGACTTTTATCTCAATACCAAAAATATTATGTCTTGGGTCTTTTGGAGACATATTATTTTGACAGTATTGGATTAGGTTTTCAAAATTGAAAAAGTAAATAAGAAAAATTCATGGCCTAGACTTTTCTCACACTTCTCTTTCACACGGCCCTCACGTTAGTATATAATATCAATTAGATTGACAGAAGGGAGTATCACGCTACTTTGAAATTTTTTTTATCAATAATCAAATCAGCTAGAGGCTTTAAAGTAATGATTTACTTAAAAGGGTAAAAATAACTTGCTGTTTGAACTTTTGGCCAAAAAACAGATGTGAGAACTTTGTTTCATTCTCACACTCTGAAGAAAAACGACCTCAGATGCTGATGGCGGTGGAAGAGAAATTGCAAGGATTTGGTTATTAGTGACACACGCCATCTCTCTCTTTTTCTCATGCCCTTTAAATTAAGAATAAAAGCATGATCTTTGTATTTTTCTTTCCCACTTTCTTATCATTCTGTGCTTTTCATTATTTGGGTTGAGCCCTTAAGGGTTGGGCTTCCTGTTCACAAAGGTTTTGTACATGTCTAATATTCTAATGGCCAGAAGGTTACATATACTTTGGCAAGATGAAGGTATCAGTGTTGAGAACCTGTTCAAAGCATTTGTTGGATTTTATGTAAGGATTGGTTAAAAAAAACACAAATGTTTGGGTCCAATTAAAGTTCCAGATAATCTTGTCATCATCAGCAGCAGCATCGCAATATTCGCTATCATCATCATTATGAGTTTCTACCTGAACAAGTTTAATCCAGGTGCCTCGGGTTTTATTAAACTGGAACGACTGGTGCATCTATATTGCATTTTGATGTGATTAAGTTAGCAGATGAGGTTCGTGACCAGAATTATGGATTTAACTCTGACCAGGATAAAGCATTTATTAAATAATGAATACATGAAATTCATTGTAATAGCAAAATTTCATTGTAAACTGTCCACTTATGTCAGATTTTCCCTCAATAAAGAATGATGGACTGTATTTGACAGTTAAGTGATGGCCTCCTTCTGCACTAACTTGCCCCATATTCCAGTGTGTCTTTGTTCATGCTACACTTTTCTTTCATTGATCTAGTTACTTCTTTTCAGAATTGGTTTTCTGGTTCTTACCTTGTCATTTTTTTCCTTTTGTCCTTAATTTATGTCATAGGCCTTTGGAGGATTCACAGGCTGAGACTTTTGATGTATTGTGTAACAGACTATTGACAAATTTTTTTTGACTTTCAGACAAATTTAATCTCTCCTGAACACATAAACCAGTACATGGGTGCCATATGTTATGTTTTATCATCCATACTGTTCTCAACTTAAAATAACTGCACTTTTGCTACTGGTCATGACTCTAAACTTTTGCACCCATCTGTAGCACTGCATCATAAATTGTTTTTTTTTTGTTGTTTTTTTGTTTTTTTTACATATTGAGGATTGAATTGCATTGCATCATGTTATTACATCTGTGGTATATTGTTGAGCTTTCTGGAGTGTTTTTGGCCAAGTGATTATGCTCTAGTATCACGTCACTGAACTGAAAAACACATATTTCTGCCAACAAACTTTCAGGCAGGTTACCTTTTCATCTTTTTACCTTCTGACTGCTGCGTATTTTCCCATCTGGGTCGCAAATTGCACCGTCTGCTTTCATTAAAGTTAGTCTGGATTAGCTTTAATAGAATCACTTTTTTAGCATTGAATTTTCCACATTTAAGTAATACACGATAGCCTTGGAAAATATATTTACATATTATTATATGTTAATATATGTAGGTATGTGTATTTTTTTCCATTTACATTAGTTGTAGCTTTCAAGTACGTAAGTGTTTTATTGGTTTGGTAAGATAAGATAAGATAAGATAAGGTAAGGTAAGGTAAGATACGATACGATACGATACGATACGATACGATACGATACGATACGATAAGATAAGATAAGATATTTAATGTGTTCAGTTGTCATCTAATGACCAAGAATATTACATTCCTACTGCAGTGGCTTGGGTTCGAATACCGAGAGTGAACTGGCTCAGGCACTGGGGGTTTGCACAAGCCATTGCACACTCAGTGCTGGTCACATGCCGAGATAAAATTGCACCAGGAAGCGCATCCGTCAAAAAACCTTTGCCAAATCAATTATGAACCACTTTATAGATTGTACTGGGAGCAGCCACTGGGGAACAACATCATTTCCTTCAGCCAAACTAAGAAAAGTCTTGTGATTAAGACACATCAACTGCAATTTCACCTTGTCCTAATGTAGTCTGCTTAGCTAGCTAGCAATCATAGCTGAATAAGCAAAGTAGTGAGCTGATGTTTGAATACTAGTGGCTGCTTATCCGACTAATCTCCTTTTTACCGTGCCACTGACTTCTGGTGCATGACCTATTCCAGACTAATGCTATTTGTGTGTGTGTGTGTGTGTGTGTGTGTGTGTGTGTGTGTGTGTGTGTGTGTGTTATTATATTTTGCCATATTCTTACATTTTTCAGTTTTATGTATCTTGTTCATTCAAAAATCTCCTTAACATCATATATCAGGAACAGTGCCTAGGATTTCTATAGAGATTTGACTGTAACCAAAAGATAAACTGATTAGGTTTCAGAAATTTTCCAAACAAGGTCAAGGTTGCAGCAAGGTCAAATGTCTTAAATAGGTTTCCTTTAATAGCTTCCTTCCTGTTTAAAGTATATAGCTACGTGCTACTTCTGTAATAAATTATAGTTTAATTATAATTATGTAATTATGTTTTAAATAATATTTGAAGCTTTAAACTATTACTTTATAACCAACTCCCTACTGATACATTGATACATTGCCCATGCTTGTTTGGATAGTTCATTAATCTCTCATGAAGCCTGGAGTGGATACAGGTGGGCACTGGATAAATGTGGCTTCTGATGGCAATTTGATTGACTAAAATTAAAACTGTGGCTTAAGGCAGTTAGTAGGAGTAAGACAGAGTACATGTGTGTGAATAAAAGGGAGGGCAGTGGACTGGTGCAGTTGCAGGGAGAAGAGGTGGTCAACAGTGCAAAGTAATGGAGAGTTTGTTAGAGAAGTGAAGAAAAGAGTGCAGGCAGGGTGGAGTGGGTGAAGAAGAATGACAGGAGTGATTTGTGATAGAAGAGTATCTGCAAGAATGAAAGGGAAGGTTTATAGGACTGTGGTGAGACCTGCGATGTTGTATGGTTTAGAGACAGTGGCATTGAGTAAAAGACAGGAGGTGGAGCTGGAGGTAGCAGAGCTGAAGATGTTGCGGTTTTCATTGGGAGTGACGATGATGGACAGGATTAGAAATTAGTTTATTAGAGGGACAGCACATGTAGGATGTTTTGAAGACAAGGTGAGGGAGGCGAGATTTAGATGGTTTTTACATGTGCAGAGGAGGGACATGGGGTATATCAGTAGGACAATGCTGAGGATGGAGCCACCAGGAATGGGAAAAGAGAAAGTCCAAGAAGGAGGTTTATGGATTTGGTGAGGGAAGACATGCAGGTGGTTAATTTAAAAGAGGCAAATGTAGAGGAGAGGGTGGCATGAAGACTAATGATCTGCTTTGGTAAACCCTAACGAGAGCAGGCGGAAAAAAAAGAAAAAGCTCAAGGTAGTTAGTAGCTCAGTCGTATTGAATCCAGTGTAATCTGACAACAATCTCTACAAATAAGGCCAATTTATTAGAAGTCATTTAGCATGATAGATCAATTTAGCCTTTTTCAACCTAGCTTCTTTTGAAAGAAAACGACACGTGCAGTGCCAAGTTTGTATATTACCTTTTTTTAAGTTGTGTAATGTTAACCTGGGTGAGCTGAGTATAAATTGCACTGGAATACAGGCATAGTTAAAAGGCTGTCTTTGTGTGTGTGTGTGTGTGTGTGTGTGTGTGTGTGTGTGTGTGTGTGTGTGTGTGTGTGTCAGCAATTGTATGTGTATTTCTCCACCAGTAAGATCCCCAGGGACTTGCTCTTAAAATCACAATGTTTCCACATGACCTTTGACACCAGGCTGAATGCAGTCCTGGTCTGAATCCAGATGTAATGGCTCAGCATGACGCGGACAAGACATCTGAGAACCACTATAACTAATGTTCCACTCTTGTTCTGTGATGCTCACTTGTTAACAGTGTTATGTCATGTTGCCCTGGCTTTATACTGTAGCTTCGGATTTGATTGCTTACAGCAATGCAGCTGAAAGGTTTCTTCTATCTGTCTGCTCTTCATATCAGTCATGATTAATAGAAACAGCCCTGATGGAACTGAAGCCCCAAAGCCTGTTCCACATGCTCTGGGATTTTGTATCCTTGTAATAGCAAGTGTGTGGATGTGTGTGGGAGAATGACTAAGAGATGAACTGAAAAAGACGCCATCAGCAGTGTTACTGGCTTCAGCATTTACATAAAACTGGTCATTTTGACTTGACCAGAACAAGTTTTTTTTTTTTTTGTAGTTTTTTTTTTTTACTTCACCACAAAGTTAAAGCACTGAAGTCTTGCTTATGTTATCATCAATCATGAAAAGCCCATATTCCCTACAGAGGGATTTCAGTTAGCCATTACACAACATTAAAAACAACAGCTCCAAACATGGCAAACCCTCATCACTCATAAAAAAGTCAAGTCATGTCACAGGGTGGGAAAATCTCTGACATCTGAGTTTGTGATCTTTATTCGGTTGAATGATGATCAAGCTGACATTCAGTGATGACCTTTGAACCTAATGACGATTAGAGACTTTGAAAAGCCTTACACATTAAAAAAAAAAAAAAAACAGCCGATGTAGTGTCTACATAATGCTGATCTTATATTGGTAAGAAATGTAGAATTAAAAGAAACATTTGAGGACAATTGTGAGCTAGATCATTAGGAGTTAGGTATTAAGGAAAACAGCTGGACATAAAGGCATATTACATCCGCAGAGGAGATCGGCTGGGAGCTAGTCGTCGACCGTAACGAGTCTACATGATGCGCACTGACTCGGGGGAATGAATCTTTTTATTATTAATTTGTATTTTTTTTTTTTTATTACTTAATACAAAATATTGTATACAGTATTTCGATTATTTCGATTTGTTTTAGTATATTTTATTGTTTATTTGATAGTATTTATAGCTCTTACATGATTAAGAGATATGCATTGTCAAAAACTAACACAGTAACAACTTATGAACAAATTCATGCTACGAACGGTCGTTCGTAATGTAACTCGTTCGTAAGGTGGGGAGCGTCTGTATTCTTAGATTTAGAGCTATACTATGTGGGCAAAAAGTCGGTAGCACAAAATAGTATAGGGTGTCTTTGGATGTAGTAGAGTAAAATTTTCCCTTTACTTAAAATAGGAGACTGAAAAATTCCCCAGGGCACCAAACCAGCTCCATAAAGATATGGATTACATAAGGTGGAGTAAAAATCTTGTTATAGAGCTAAGACCTCATTTTTATTGAGCATCTTTGGGATGAATTGGAATGCTGACTGCACCCCAGGCCTCCTCACCTCACCTACATCAGTACCTGACTTTACAAACCCTCCTGTGGCTGAATGAGCAAAAATCTCCACAATCATGCTCCAAAATCGTGGAACTGTAAATCTTCACAGTAGAGTGGCGGTTATTATAACAACAAATGGGTACTAAATGTGGAATGTTTAAAAAGAACATCCATATCCTATGGTCAGGTTTTCACAAACTTTTGTACATATAATGTATTTTAGACCTTTACGTCCTTCTTTCCTAGAGATGTAATAGTTCAAGATGCAAATTAAACTACAAAATAAGGATAAAACCAAAAACAAATCCTTAATTTAAATACAAAAACTGGAAAGACGGATTCAAATGCATGTCATATACTGCATGTCATTTACTGTGTGTAAAGATCATCTAAAAGGCAGGGCATTATTAATAATTAATGAAAAAATAGTTGTACATAACGAGTTAAAGGTAGATTTGGTATTTATATGATGTATAACACTGGATGGCAGGGCGATAATAGAATTTTTTAGCTGGTATAACTTTAAGATTGAGTTATGGCTTCCCATTTTCATTTAAGCCTATAATGCTGTTCATTAATTTTGCTAGGGAAACTGTGAGAACATAGATTAATCTTTATTTAGCATCAGGAGATTTTTATCCAAACAAATACAAACTGTGCTGTAGAAAGTTTCAAGCAATAAAGCAAAGGGAAAAAAATGGCATTTTAAAATAAATGATCTGTAACATTAGCGATTAAACTCATTAGCACTAACACACCCAGGCAAAGATTTATGATAACAAAAAAAAAGGACAAACTGCGAAATTGGAGAAAAAAAGATCTCAGAAGGGAAATTTCTAGTCTTTTGATGTTAGTAATAATAACATGGAGAGATTATATAGCTTTGATTATTAGAAGAACAAAATTGCTGAAAAGTTTATGTAGCAACTACAATGGATTCAATTACACTTGGATGTACACAAAATTTGTTTATTTTTTATTTGTTTTATTTTTTGGGGGTAATGGTGGCAGTTCTAAGGTCATATCCCTACAACGTCCCAATCGGAAGTCCCTATTATCTATACAATTATATCATATGCTACTTTATTTTTAAAGAAAACCTATAGAGGGGTTAACAAATAATTTGTTGTGTATATATTTAAACATGTAAATTGTTTAACTGCCATAAATTATGGTCAACTATTTAAATAAGGTATTTATTAATGATTTATGGAATAAATAATAAGAAATATTTGAAAAACTTTGGTTAAATCTGTGCAAAACCTCATTTAATCCACAATATATCTAACAGATGTTGTTACCTCATTTATTTCTATAGAAATTATTACCATTGTGTATAATAAAAGAGATAAATCAACACACACTGCACTCAAAAAAAGATTTAATTTTAAGAGCTGTTCTTAAGTGATGCACCATTTGTCCTTTGAACAAGTTTTTTTTGTCTTTGTCATTTTGCAAAGTGTATATTTACAGAATAAATTCAATAAAGACGCATTAATTACAGCGTGGTGATTTTAGTGGCATGCGCACATGCCAGCAATCACTCACCGAAAAGCACGGCTGTTGAAAATGGCATTACCATCGGAAGCGCCACTTTTTAAGGAATATCTGATGAAATCGTTTTCATTTGCAAAATGTGAAATAAGGTTCATTTGTTTCCTAATTTTATCCATCTCTACTTACAGAACAGGATATAAATCCTGACTAAACGATTTGCAAATGTAGTATAATCACGAAGGTATGAAATTCCTCCATCGCCATGGCCCAGAAATAACATACAGGATCAGTTGGATACTCGTAATAAAAGTATTGGTGGAATATAAGACCATATGTCTCATGAACTTAAACAAATATTTATTGGGTGTTTACTTCAAATTGTCATTTAAGTTCAAAGGCACAGTTTGATAGATTCTTTGTTTTGGCACTTGGGCTCTTTCTTTAAACAGTAACGACTAAAAGAATATTATTACATCCTTAATTATTATCTCAAAACAAATATATTATTTTGTTTTAATCAGGGATATTAGCATGTGAACTTGGCTACTGCCTTATATTCCTAAATGCAACCTTTTCAATTTGTATTTTTAAATTTGAATTTGTTCTGCTTTTGAACTTGGATTATTGAAGTACTTGTATAAAAGTACTAATGTCCTGCTTAAATATGACTCCAGTAAAAGTAAAACTGCTTCTTTTACATTTCTAGTTGAATAAAAAGTACAACTTGCTATTGAGTACTGGAGGAGAGAGTTTTGCAGTTTATGTATTTACTTCACAGTAACTAGGAACAGTCAATTTTTCTACAATGTAACAAAATAAAATGTAAATAGTATGCATTAAAACGTACTGACATTTGACAAGTGTTACAGATACTTAAAATACACTTAAAAAATGGATTTAACTACATTAACAAAGTAAAAATACTTCTTTACTGTCCATCCCTGGGTTAGTGTCACTTTAAACACACATGTAATACTGTTTATAAAGTATTAAATAAATAGCAGGAATCGTCACTTAACTTATTACATCAATCCAAGCATTGTTTATCTTAAATTAGATTATAGATTAGATTGAACTTTATTGTCAGTGTGCAAGGTACATCTACAGAGCCAGTGAAAGGCAGTTAGCACTTAACCAGACGTGCATAAGTGGCCTATTTACAATAAATAAATAGCAGTGTGATAAATAAAAGTATGGGGTCCATATGTACAGGGGTGAGGGAGAATAATGTTCAGAAGGTGCAGTAGGTAATAATATATGTATATATAGTAATATACAATATACTGTGCAAAGATTGTGCATTTGTCACACTTTAATGTGTCAGATCATCAAACTAGTTTAAATATTAGTAAAAGATAACACAAGTGAACACAACATGCAGTTTTTAAATGAAGGTTTTTATTACTGAGGGAAAACAAAATCCAAAACCACATGGTTCTGTGTGAAAAAGTGTTTGCCCCCTAAACCTAATAACTGGTTGGGCCACCATTAGCAGCAACAACTGCAATCTTCATTTTGCATGTTGTGTTCACTTGTGTTATCATTTTCTAATATTTAAATTAGTTTGATGATCTGAAACATTAAAGTGTGACAAACATGCAAAAAACAAGAAATAAGGACACTTTTACACACCACTGTATGTCGGGAGATAACATACTCAAATGTCATGATTATAGTTATGTACAAGTATGAATGTTGTACAATACAGTATATACAGAATATATATGGGTGGAATATACAGTAGTGCACTAAAGTTATGTATGGTGCAAAAAGTATTTTAATAGAATTAATATTATTTTAAATATTAAAGCAGCACATTGATAGTTAGTGCTATACAGATCCTGAGCTTTGACTCTTACTTTCAAACTATTATATTTCCATCCATTTCCCAATAGGTGAATTAGATGCATTTAAATGCACTACGTATAAGCAATTGTGGGTTCCATCTCAAAATCCACAATTTTAGAGAGAAATGAATGATTTGTTTTGGGTGGTGTTCTTGGTATTTGTTAATTATTCCTTATATCCTATTTTTAATTGCAACAATTTATTTTTTGGCACTCAACTGATGCATGTGAATAAAAAAGGATACCACTAATCCAAAAAAGCAGAGGTTAGCAACAGAAACCTGACTTTCTCAAGTCAGTGCAGACAAAGGATATAGTTCTTTCTACAATGTCTGCATAAAAATTATAGCCCAAAAGGCAAAACAAAAAGAAGCTACATACCGCAGTACTCAAGTGGAAACAAAAGCAACACTTATCCATTGTTTATCGTCAAAAGAATTTACTCCATTCTACTTCTCTTGACTTCTCAACATCAACCACATTTCTTGTGAGATTGGGGTTGACAGAGGTAAGGTTTTTATTTGCCAGGGAATCAGTTTGGGCTTTAAATTCCTTCTTTGTCTTATCATTACAGCTGACATTATGGTTTGACTGTGTAACACAATATTTTGAAGAAAATCTGCAGAAATGATCTCTGATTTTACAGTCAAGGGGTCATGTTCAACCACACTGGTTTGGATAAGCGACCAATCTGACTTGAGGGGTAAATGTGTGTTTTTGGCCATGTGCTTTCAGTAAAGAGAGTGCTAATGAATTGACCCTTGTCATCAAGAGACAGGCGAGGAAATGTACCCTTAGTACTCGTCCATATGTGGAGGAAAACCGTGGGTGGTAGTGACGTAAAACAAGCTGAAAAAAAACTGGCTTTTAACCCCAAGACAACATTCTGGTCATTTTTTTAGTCTTCACTTTCACTGTCAGAACTGGACAACCACAATTGAGTGTTTTTGTTTATGGGAATATTTGCTAATTATCACCTGGAAGTGTGAATACTGAAAAGTAGGTGTTTTTTGAGTCACAGTCTAATAAAAAATAAAGTTGAAATAAACCCAAATGCAATATAATCTAATGTATGACCAACTGAATTAGCAACACTTTACAACAACTCATCTTTGTGTTTATTAGTAAGGTTTCTCTCTCTCTCTCTCTCTCTCTCTCTCTCTCTCTCTCTCTCTCTCTCTCTCTCTCTTTCTTTCTCTCTCTATTTAAGCATGACAATGCCCCTGTGTAAAATGTAAGCTCCATTAATATATAGTTCACATGAGTTGGAGTGAAAGAGCTTCTGTAGCCTTCTGTAGAATTTGGACCTGAATGAGCACAAATATTCACAACCAAAATTGAATTAAACATCTGCGCAGAACAGTTAAGAATATTAAAACAGCAAATGGGGACTAAATGTGAAAAGGGATGTTTAAAAAGCAGCAAGTAAATCAAATGATCAGGTGTCCACAAACTTTTGTTAATATAATGTAGACAAATTTCCTCAATTAGAAAGGAGTCATGGTTAAATATGATCATATTTGTGTTTAATAATTGGTGGTTGGTGAGGTGAAATTTCTAAAATAGTTTACACGGGAGCTCTAGATCTTAATATTAAAATGCACTGTTATGATTTACAAACAAACAGACAGACAGACAGACAGACAGACAGACAGGTAGGTAGGTAGGAAGGTCGGTAGGTAGGTAAGTAGGTAGGTAAATCAGGCAGACTGAAAGACAGACAGACCGACTTTAATTGTACATCATCCTGGACAAAATACAATTTATTTCCCATTAAATAATTCTCAACATGTATTACTTACTGTCACGAAATATGTTAAAATCCGATAGTTAGCAAGAATAAAAACAAACCCTATAGATCTCACTCTACTGCATTAGGTGTAAAAAAACTTCTTTTTAGAAAAACTAAAATGTTTGTGTTAAAGTATTTGTACAATTTTGTACACCCAGATGTGTGTTGTGTGTGTTAATATAACATCATTATTACGCTCCCATTTACAGGTTTGTTCCCCCAAACAATTCACTGCACCAAAATTGAACACGCAAAGACGGCACTTAAAATCTCAGGAGTGCTTTGTTTTACTCTTGCTAATTACCTGACCAGTAATTTGATTTTAAGACTACTAAAATCTTTTTATATATTTATATATTAATAAAAATGCTTTAAGTTCATTCATGTAAAATTAATTTTATCTGTCTATATTAAATTGGCAGTCATTTCACAAGGAAAATTAGACAATTTGAACAGAAAACATTCACAGGCCTATAAAAATGGGCCTATAACAAATTGCCAAAAATTAACGCATTACAAATAACTATGGTGAGAATAAAAAAAGTGTTGCTCTTCAAACAGTTTGCACAATGCCAGACATTTCAGGCATGTGAAACCATTCTCTGGTTTCTAAGGGGGACATCTGTAAAAGGAAAACATTAGCACAGCTACGCACGATTCCTTTTGGGAGTTGTATCTGATCCATCAGTAAAAATTAGCACACACTAAGCACCCGTAATGTCACATACAGAATCTCTAACCATGGTGAAAGCTTTAATGGGAAATGCTGATGTTTACCCATGGGGCTCAGGCTCAGACTGCGGGGGTACGTCGCTACTATTACCATTCTCAATGAGAAAACCAGCTGGAGTCTCAGAGGAGTCACTAATCACTATATAGACTTTCTGTATAGGTGTTTCTTTCTGAACCTCTAACATATAGTAATAGCATCAAGTTGGTCTTACATCTACATAGACTTGTATTGAAAACTGTTTAAGAAACACTTTACAGGTTTTAAGATTTAAATTGTTATACAAGGTTTTTCGACTTGATACAATCATCTATTTTTCAAAATCTCTGACATCATCGCATGTCGTATGTCATTCATTATTTTCTGGACAAACTTTGATCACTTTTATGATTAAAATGCTGGTTTGGTTGTTATTTAAAATCAGGTTTTATTCACTTTGTATTGCTTTTTAAAGAAAAATATGAAATCATTTAATATCATGACATTGTACATATACATGTCCCATTTTTTCTCCTAATGCAAATTTACTAAGCAAATTTATTTTCTCTAATTATATTTCTCTAATTATTTTCTCTAATAGTATCTATTAAATCCTATGACGGTGTAACTGGGGAAACCTTGACAGTTTTAGTTTGAGACAATATTTTGCAGGATTCTCAGAATAGGGTTTCCTCGTACCTTCTAGGTTTTTGATTCACCCAAAATGAGTAAAAGTTCACAAGCGACCCTCTTTAACTTTCTAACCAGGAACCCCTGGTAGCTTATGGATGTGTTGAGAAACATCAGCCCCAGCACTGTGCCAAATCTTCACCTCGTATTAAAGGAATATTCCTGCAAAAACACAGCTCAGGGAAGGAATCAGAAAAGAAAATGCAAAAAACCATCCTTGTCACATTCTTGTAAAAATAATTATTAGTTATTAATTAGTTATTATTAATATTATTATTGAAAATAAGTTTTTACCAAACACAAATATGTCCTGAGAAATTTCTGGATATTTCTTGAAAGATTTGATTTCACCAAGATTTGATCTAGCTCATGCATGATTTCATAATGATCTTCATAAACTAAGTCTCTTAGTGCATGAAGTTGAAAGCTTTCGAGAAATCAGCTTGCCAAAAATATTGGGACTGTTTGGGTTTAAACATTTAGGTAAGTATGGATTGGTGTTTGTCATAAATGGTTACCTATAAATACTGGCAATTAGTTTTGGTAAGAAGATGTGCTCTTAGGTGGCATGAATAGACATTTAGTTTGCTTCTAAACATATATAATGAAAGTCATCATCCTAATATTCTTGAAATGGTAATTATCGGTATTGCCATAATTCTAACATTCCATTTTACACATAGTTATAAAAACTACAATAACTAAGAAGGCCTGGTTATTCCTAAATAGTGAAAACAGACAAATTGTATTTATAGATTTCATTGAAAGTTTAATGATAGAAGCAACAAATACATTAATTAGTCTACTTATGAAAAACATTACTGATAGATTTGTCTTTTCTCCACTAAAATATTCTTACATTACAATCTTTAGGCAGCTCATGGTGGAGGTGGCGGCTCTGTTATTAAGGTGTTGATACATCTGATTGAAAGGTTGTGAGTTCAGATACCACCACCGCTAGGATGCCGTTTCTGGGCCATTGGGCAAAGCCATTAATGCTCCAATGCTCAATTGTATAACTGAAATAAATGTAAGTTGCTCTGGGTGATCGCATCTGCCAAATGCCATAAATGTTATGTTTATCTGACTACATTTCTTTAATATTCAGTATAACTGTCAGGATTATGCCTAGAGTCAAAACATCTAGTCTTATGTTTGCTTTTGCACCAGATTCTCTAATTTCACTAATAATTTGCACTTGTATATAAGTTTTACTTGTAGTAGTACTTAGTCTACATTTTAGAGTATGTTCTTTGTTTTGTTTTATTGTGTTTTGAGTTTAACAGAGACACGTTTGATCAAATACCCACACTTACATCCGCCCTCCTGCATATTACATAAGTACAGTGTTGATCTAATGCTAATACCTAGTTCATCTAGCTAGCTGAATATTAAATGTAATAAAAACCCAAATAAACACAACAAACCAATTTTAATTATGGCAAAAAAAAACTTTGGTCTGCATTACACTGACATCCAGTGGGTTTTCCCAGACCACCAGACCTGTACAGTAGACTGTTCTAATGTTAGGTTATAAACAAAGCAAGCTAGGTAGCCAAGTGGAAGGCCAGGTATGTGTTATGGTGAAATAAGCTACACACAGCCATGTCTACACTTTTTTATTTTTATATCACTACCAAATGATATGATTGATTCTACCCCAAACATCATGTTTGATATGAAAATGGAGACTAACTGTAGGATTGTTCAGATAGCCGGTCTCTAACTTTCTGCCAGTGAAGAAACTGAGGAACCCCACAAGGAGCCCCAAGTATTCTTGGTTTTTACAGTTTAGAAATATATTTCCTCTCCAAGACAAAAATAACAACCATTATGGGTTTTTTGCATTCCTATTCATGGCTTAATAACTTCCATACTTCACCATTTAGACAATAACAAATAATAAAAGTAGTGTACAAATCCAGTCTTGTGTACATTTATTTGTAGGGTTATAGAGTTTATTTAACTGGCTTTATTTGTTTCGTTTTCAAAAAGCAATGATAGTCAAAATTTTGGTTTATGGAATGGAAGCATAGTGGTTAAAACAATGGTCTTTGGATTCGAAGGTCATAAGTTCAATTCCCAGCACCACCAGCAGTAACTGCAGCAGCAAGTCTTAATGAAGATACAGGAAAAGAAAAGTTCATTTGAAAGTGCAGACAATAATCATTAATACCAAGAAAAAAACAAAAAACTAACCCAGAAAGCACATGGGAACATGAGAGGACAAACGTGAGACAAAAAGTGTTGTGAAAGTTAAGTCTTTATACAAGTGTTAATTAGCCGCAGATGTGATATACATGCATTTATGTAACATGAAACATAGTGAAGCAGTGGCCGGAATGGAAACTATAACGTAGGGCCATAATCCTGACAGAAAAGATATTACAGGTAATACTAATAATTTTTTTAATTACAAATTATATTTCTTAGCTATATTTGCTTATTCTTTGCTTTATCAGTTTAGGTTGTGTGCCAGTTGTGTGTTACATAATTGTATAAAAATATACAAAAATAATGTAGTATTACAATATGAAACAAGAGTACAAAAGTTGGAGTATGACAATATTTCCACAGAGAAATAAAGAAATGTGTCTCGCTTATGATTAAGTGGCTCATTCAGATTATGCAAATCCCATACATTTAGTTACTGCTTCTGAGGTTGCCAGATTGAAACATGGATAAAAAATAGATCTTAATCCAGAACATACCATTTTTGCAATTTTTTATTATTATTGCATGTAGTTTTTATGGTGCACACTATACTAATATCATAACATGCCATGAAATTTTGCTTTTACTTCCTAATTTAAACTAATTTTTCAGTTTTGGGTATTTCTATGTACTTTTAAAAAAAAGGAGAACGGGTTTATGGTTTGAAGGATAAAATGAACGAGCACTCATCTACTATGCTTACAATTTACATTAAGTATATAATTGTACCCAAAATTCATAATTATTTAATCTTACTAAAGCTTCACAAAGTACGTGTAAATAAAAATATGGCCTGACATATGAACTTTACCTGATTGTTAAACATTATGCAGTCAGTTATATAATTTATGTCATAATACACAATCGTTATAACAGTAACTCACCATTTCTCATTGTGAAAAAGATCAAGCTGTGAACATTGTGGGTAATATGTCTCTCAACCCTAAAGAATAAAGACCCTGTATAAAGGCTAGAAAATATTAATGTCAAAATAATTTTTTTTTTTAATATATATTTTTTATTTCTCAAAATGTCTGATAAAAACAAAAAAACAATAATTACATTAACTCATCTGTAAATGTAGTGTGGGGGAATAAAGCAACAAATTCAAACGTGTTTCCTATTGGCTGAATCCAGTTGGGATTCTAACATTAAACACAAAACTTTGCCCCTATGCTATATACTATGTCTTAAAGTCAAACATGGACCATTGATAACTGTAAAATACTTTTATATGGTGCATATAATGATGTTCTGGTCTCTTCCTGTGTTCAAACAGACAACGATGAAATGTCTGGGTATGAAATACTGCACTGTTTTTTTGTGCTACAGTAGTGGTGTTTATTTATTTTACACTGTTTACACTGTTACACTGATGTGTGTGATGTAAGTAACAGAATCACAATGGTGGTGTACTGTTGTAGGAAAATAATTATGTTTATCCTGCATATTTTTTATATTTTATCTTGCTTAAGCTTTAGCAATTGGTTAATGATTCTTTTTTTATTTATTGATAAATGATTTGGAAAGTCCATAAGACAAGTTCCTGATATCACTTACTTTATTACAGCTGTAACGTTGTTTCTTTACCGGCTTTCTCATTGTTTCTCATTGTTTCTCATTTTTTTTCTTGAAGTAACAAAACAATCCCTAAAAAAAACACACAAAACACACACACACAAAAAAAAAAAGAATTAGATGAAATGTAACATTGTGCTAAATTTGGAGGTCTGAAAATAGCTCACTATTCATGCACATAACATAGACAAAGGTCCTTTTTAGAACTCGTCTACAAAACTGTCACTATAATAGCCACAGCGGACCATCCGCATGTTTGATTTGGCACATGTTTTTACGCTGGATGCCCTTTCTTACTCAACCCTCCCCATTTATTCGAGCTTGGGACCGGCACTAAGGCTTGTGCAACCCTAATGGCTGGGGTTGGTTCCCTGACCGGGGATCGAACCCAGGCCGCAGCGGTGAGCGTGCCGCATCCTAACCACTAGACCACCAGAGTATAAGCTTCAGATACTCTATGGCATAAACCTCTATATTTTCATTGCACATGAAACTCACCAAGTCTGCATCATGTTCTTCAAACTGCTGACTCCCAGAAACTTGTCTTCTGATTTTACTGTGGCTTTGGGTCTTCCAGGCTTCTTCCTGTCAGAGTTTCCTCCAGTTTCCAAGTGCCTTTTAATACGGTAGGAAACTCTACTTACTGACACCCTGGCTCTCTTTGCAATTTCTATAAAGGAAAGACCTACACTTTTAAGGGTTACAATGGTCTGTCTGTCTTCCAGTGTTCATTTATGAGAGTAATATACTAATATATGGTAGTATTATACTACTACAGTGGTACCTCAAGTTACGAAATTTATTCGTTCCGGAACACCATTTCCACCTTGAAAAGAGACTCCCCTGTTTACAAGAAAGTTCTTTATTTATTTAAGTTTACCTTCAAAATAGTCCCGTTGCACAGCAATACAGCTCTCACAGCGTTCCTTCCACTTCTGGAATGTGTCCTGTAAGTCTTTTCGAAGAGCATCAAGCACCAATTTGCGCCGGATCTTCACAATGGTGTCAAAACGGTGACCTTTGAGCTGGCCAGATGGGATGAATTGGAAGATGTTCATCTTCAGGAAGAGGGTGAGGTCTGAAGAAGCCAAATCTGGTGAGTAGGTTGGGTGCGGAAGTGAGATCATGTGGAGCGTTCTCTGATGATCATTATGGATAAGTTGGCGAATGGTTTCAACATATTTTAAGGTTGAGCTCGTTGAAGGTCTTCCTGATCTCTCGTCGTCTTCCACTCTTGAAGTTCATTTGCCACTCAAAACACCTTGAAAAACTCGTTGCAGAATTGTCGTGTTTCAAACATATTTCATGTCTCTGTGGCAGATTTGCCCAGCTGAAACCGCAGACATGGTAATGCACGAGTTAAGAATACTTGGCCATCAGGTTAAAAAACGTAAAATTAAATTATTATAATAAATTATTAAGGAGAATCATAACACAATTAGCAAATATGTATATATACAGTATACACTATATAGCCACAAGTACTGGGTTACATGACCTTTCCTGCTACACATGGGTCTTTTTCAAACTGTTACCACAAAGCTGGAGGCACTCAATTGTACAGGACGTCTTTAGATGTGCTTTAATAAAATATTGCATTAACTTGAACTTGGAAACCCAAATCTGTGCACCCAGAGAGCTCCTTGAAGATATGGTTTACATGCTTTGGAGAGGAAGATCTTGAGTGGAACAGAGCTCTGATCTCATTCCTACTGAACACCTTTGGGATGAATTTTATATATATATATATATATATATATATATATATATATATATATATATATATATATATATATATATATATATATATATATTTGCGGATGATATTGTGATATTAGAGACAGTGACATTAACTAAAAGACAGGAGGTGGAGCTGGAGATAGCAAAGCTGAAGATGTTGAGGTTTTCGTTGGGAGTGACGAGGATAGACAGAATTAAAAATGAGTTTATTAGAGAGACAGAGCACGTAGGACGTTTGACAAGGTGAGGGAGGCGCAATTGAGATGGTTTGGACATGTGCAGAGGAGGGACATGGGTTATATTGGAAAAAGAATATTGAGGATGGAGCCACCAGGAAGGAGGAAAAAAGGAAGGCCAAGGAGGAGGTTTATGGATGTGATGAGGGAGGACATGCCGGTAGTTTGTTTAAAATAGGCAGATTGGTGAGGACAGAGTAGTATGGAGACGGATAATCTGCTGTGACGACCCCTAATGGGAGCAGCCCAAAGACACATACATCACATATATATATATATATATATATATATATATATATATATATATATATATATATATATATATATATATATATATATACATATACATATAAATCACTAAAGCTGCTACATAAAGCAGCATAAATTGATACAAGATGATGCAAAACAGAAATCTAATTAGAGAAGGTTGGGAGGTGGTCAGAAGATCACAAGTTCAAATCCCACTACAACAAAGCTGCT
The DNA here is from genome assembly GCF_014805685.1 of Silurus meridionalis. Taxonomy (NCBI): domain Eukaryota; kingdom Metazoa; phylum Chordata; class Actinopteri; order Siluriformes; family Siluridae; genus Silurus; species Silurus meridionalis. The sequence continues at coordinate 5,713,884 of NC_060904.1, read as the reverse complement.
ACTGCTGGGCCCCTGAACAAGACTGCATTACAATGGCCCCTGAACAAAGCTGCATTAATGGACCTTAGCTGGTTAAGACGATATTATGCATTTAACCAAGACACCTATAGATCTTTCACAAATAGAGTTTTAAGTATCTAAGGCCCTTGCTCATTACTCCTTACTCATAATCTTACATTCCGGTGCTCATGTTAGTTCTCACTCTCCAGTGTTCTGTATAGTTTTAAGATTTATAATCACATTCTTGATATCACCCAAATGAGGATGGGTTCCCCCTTTGAGTCTGGTTCATCTCAAGGTTTCTTCCTCATAACATCTAAGGGAGTTTTTCCTTGCCACAGTCGCCATGCCTGGTCATCAGGGATAACAATCATCGTTCACCTTATTTTATTTTAAATTCTATAAAGCTGCTTTGAGACAATGTCTGTCACTATAGAAATAAACTTGACTTGACTTTACTTAACTTTTAGTCTGCCAAATGCAGTAAATATACTGTCACTAAATAGTCAATATAATTATAAATTTGAGAATCACATATGAAATGTGTAAGAATGTTGTATAGATTCTGCATCATTAAAATTGATTTAGTTTAAATATATACATCGGCTCCTGCAGTCCTGAAACAGATCCAGCATGACCAATCCTTTGTGTTGTGTTCTCTTACAGGTTCACTAAGAGTGGTCCTAAGTTTGTGACTCTTAGGACCACTTAAAAATGTAGTATTCTTAGGAAATATATTTTGGGTGCTGCTGAAGTCTAAAAAAAGAATCATAAAAACCATACATAAGACACACTAATAAATGCAGCATTATTTTGTGCATTAACATAAGCATGAACATTTTTTTTATTACTATAATCAAACAATCATTATTTTCACAGTGTTTCTCTGGGAGAATTCCAATCATAACATTGTGGTATATTATGGGAAATTGGCTGCCGCACTTGATGTTACACCTTAGTTCGACTGTTTGAAGTGTGTGTGTGTGTGTGTGTGTGTGTGTGTGTGTGTGTGTGTGTGTGTGTGTGTGTGTGTGTGTGTGTGTGTGTCTGGAATTCACTGATTTACAGTTACAGCATGCGTATTTTCCCATGATATAATGTTGATAGACCTCATTTTGGGCTGTGTAGGGCCAGGAAGCCCAGGAAGCCCCTAAGAAAAAGTACATTTTGTTCAGCAAGCACATTCCAGGGCTATGTGAATATTTGTCATATTTGAAATGACCATTGACCTCTGTAAATTCGCAGGCCTGCAAGCGTTACTTCAGTGTGTGCATGCAACACTGGAAACATATTGAGCTTGTTATGACAATAAAAGTGTTATGGCTGTAAAAGCGCGTGAAGCGTCTGCCAAGTGAACTATCCATCCAGACACATTATCTACAAAACAGCTGGTGTAGAAAATGGAGGACCCCTCCATATATTTTTATATATATATATATATATAAAAATAAAAGATTTCTTTCATCTGTTCGAAATGTACCTTAAATTAATACTTTTAAAGTTTTTATAATCTAATCAACATGGTCATGGACAAATATGCAAATGTATGTTTATTATTAGTGAAACTACAATCAACATAGAGTTTGAAGACAAAATATCTTGTAATGGTTTTAAAGTAATTATGGTGCTTTGAATTGCGTAAATCATCAGGACACCAGATGGAACTGTTTCCACACGGACAGTTTTAATTGCCGGATGTGTGCATAATTGTGGATTTTGGTGCTTGATTTGAGACTTGGAAAATCAGTAAAACTGGAAAAAAAAATGTTAAGTGCATAAAAATTAAGTTTATTATATATATATATATATATATATATATAAAACAGAAATGCGAGCTGCAATGATATTAGTGCCGTTACAATATATACAATATTACAACGTGCACCACCCACATACATCATCTCTAGCAAAAAGAATCAATATTAACCTCATAAAATGACACTGAAAATTTGTGGCATATTGTGTGTTTTTTGTGCAAATTCTACAGGAAAGGAAACGGAAAGTATAAATGGTTCATAGAGAAAATATAAAAATGGTCTATGAAAAAACTTTTTTGGCTGATTGATGATTTTTCAATACCAGTCTGTCTAGATATGTTTTATTCCTATTATACCACAGCAACTTGCCAATGATCGCTACACTTTTAACCATTTACAATAACATTTAATGTTATGGCCAAAACACGTTCTTACTTCCATTATGTTAGAAAGAAACACTGACAGTGGAGATGCTGCAACAATGCATCTTTTATTAAACTTTAATATGAAGTGCCTGCTATACAAATTCCAGAGCAAGAGTTGTTACTATAGAAACCATAATGTACTTGTGTGAATGTATTTAATACAATATATAAGTAGCAGGATTGGGGATTTCAGCACTCTACTGTAATATACTATTACACAACAGACAAGCAATGAAAAAAAGCATAGCTATTGCAGATCATCTAAATTACAGTGACTACGCTGTCCATCGTTATTCAACATGAGGTTCTGGAGAGTAGGTGATAATTTTGTGCTTGGTAAAGTTTTCAAATTATTGTGAAAGTTCGTATCTGAGTACCCACAGCATCTCTCGGCTTAGAGTGTGTTTTGTTGCTAAGCTAGGTTTCTCCTCAAACGACCGCCTGAGATTTTTAACTCTGTTTCCCTCACATGGCCTGTGTGTCTCCTCTCGACAGTGTGTGAACACTCATGTTTGCTGCACAAACAATCCAAAACTGTCCATGTCTAAGAGCTTTGATCTGGACAGGTGCAGGGCAAATGGGGTTTTAGATCCTTAACCTCTCAAACAGAGAATTCTAGTTCATGTAAGTGCCAAGTCTTTTTTATCTTTTTCAAAACGTCGTCATTTCTCTGCATGGGCAAATAGATTATTCTCAGTGGTGGGCCATCAGCTCACTGATCTATATTTTAATATATTTTTGTCCATGAATATGTATTATTTAATTTAATTACATGAATTTACATTATTAATAATGATATAATTATTAATTTAATACAAGGTCAAATATATTCATGTGGATTTAATTGCTGTTTTTTTTTATTATTATTTTACAGTGGTTTACAGAGAAGAAGAAACTTAATTTGAATATATATAGCCTTTATCGTTACATATATTTTACAGCACAGTGAAATTCATTCTTCGCATATCCCAGCGTGCTCAGAGCGCAGGATCAGCTATGATTTGGCACCCCTGGAGCACAGAGTGTTAAGGGCCTTGCTCAAGGGCCCAAGAGTGGCGACTTGGCGATACCGGGGCTTGAACCCCCGACCTTCTGATCAGTAACCCAGCCACTGAGTTACCACTCCTTACAATAGAATTTGGTATATAAGACTTGCAGAAAAGCTGGACATCATGAGGAAAGGTCAGCCAAAACAATTCAATACAGTTATGTTTTTTGTATAAATCATTACCAGGCATAACATTATGTCATTATAACATTATACTAATGAGTGTATAACACTGATTATCTCTGCATCATGGCACAACAAAAAAAAAATTAGGCGTAAAGATTTGAGCGAGTTTGAAAAGAGCCAAATTGTGACGTCTAGACAACGGGGTCAGAGCATCTCTAAAACTGCAGGATGTTCCCGGTCTGCAGTGGTCAGTATTTATTTAAAGTGGTCCACAAAAGGAGCAATGGTGAACCAGTGACATGGTAATGGGCTGCCGAGGTTTATTAATGCATGTGGGGAGCAATGGCTGGCCCGTGTGTTCCGATCCAAAAGACGAGCTCCTGTAGCTCAAATTGCTGAAGAAGTTCATGCTGTTAATGCTCTATAGGTCAGGACTGTTTTGCAGTAAAAGGCGATTAGTTGAATTGTATTAATTAGGTTTCTTTTTTTAGTCATGTCATTCCTGCTCACTGCATGAGACACCTGTTTGCGATGCAGCGCTCTGTTATACTGCGTTTCTGTATAATATTGATTGTTTCTGTAGCCGTGGCATCGATGGTATTAAGAGATGAATTGATTTAGGTAGGACACCACTAAAGGCCTAAATGTGAATTGCATTGATGGCCACTGATGATTTCTAATTTCACTTTTGATAACTCATCATTTCAAATTGATGACAGGTAACGGCAGGTCATGATATAAGATGGGAGGCTAAAATAATATTATTGCTTTAATAATGGAAGCATTAGGGTTGAGCAATGCATTTTATCTGAATGTCTTCTCGAATAATTAAAAAGAATGATGTGGGGCAAACTTCTGTAACATGCAAAACAGATATGTACTGTAGCTGCATTCGTCATTTAGATTGTAAGTCCTGAACGGGGGTCATGTTATGTTTTCTTTTGAATATCAAACAGTGGATCTCAGATCAGCTTGTAATGATTGTGATATACTTTACTAATCAGTGTAATTACCAGATTTGCAAGTTTTCAGGTATTCCCCTTTTATAATTTTAGACCTGTAAAATAAAATAAAAAATAAAAAATTATAATAATAGAACATACATTAAAGTATTTCAACTATGTAACTGGAAAGACACTACAAAAACAGACACTGAGCCACAATGGCATTTCTTAATTGACAAAAAAATAATATATGATATATAAAAAAATGTTTCAGGACTCAAAGAGTATACCATTTGGCAGACACCCTTATCCAGCGCAATGAATAATCATCTCATATATATAACTGACAAATTGGGGGTTTAGGAACTTGCTCAAGTACCCAGTAGTGGTAGCTAGGTGGTGGTGGTGGTGGTGGGAACTCACAACCTTCTGCTTAGAAGTTCAATGTTTTACCAATGAGCTTCCACTTAACTTTAACAGGCACCATAAAAGGAACACTTGAATCTATCTAAAACCATTAAACGTTTTGTATGACTTGTCCTCTGATAAGACTATTTGTCTTTAGTCTATTTACTTTTCATTTCACTGCCAAAAATACTGTACCAGTGATAAAGAAAATAAAACCCTTGTTCATGTTTATCACCCTGGGAAAGCAGTTCACGTTTTCTCGAATCACAGCAGATTCATTATTCCGGGTTGTCACTGAAATGAACGCAATAATTTCTAGACCAAATGAAAAGCAAATCTAGGGTATATCAGCATTTTACACTGTGTATTTGGTTTAAAGGTGCATTTCTTTACAGTCTGGGATAGAAAGAAATAAGTCTTAGTGCCCTACTCCTTTTTTTTTTACCATTCTTTGTACTGTTTAGGAAATCAGGGAAAAATAAAACTAAATTTTTTTATCATTTTGCCTATTTCTAAGTTGTTGTATTTGTGGATGTTGTGCAACCACTGGTTACTGTTAACTGATCCATTTCTTATGACGATTGGTTGAGCTCTTAGAACCTTAGGACATATGTTAATGTAAAATATTCAAATATTACATTACACTGTATATTGGTGCAGTTTAATCTCAATTGGGCTTATCCCTGTTAGTCAGTTTTATACCTTCCTCGCTTGACTGAGACCAATTTTCTGTTTAGACGTACAAGTAATCCTCATATGAAACCGAGATGTGTCTGCAAATCCCATTCACTTGCTTTTTCCCCCCCCAGGCCTGACAGAGGGATTAAGATCAGCATGAAACAATATAGCACTGATCTACAATGCTACAATAGTATGACGTGTACTGCGAAGTGATTTACAGATGGATAATAAATTAAAGAAAGAAATGAAGAACCGCTTTGTTTGTGCTGGCACGGTTGAGTTCACTTGTTTTCTTAGAAGGAATCATCATCACAAATCAGTACCAAGTTCTTTTGGCTGATCACTTTTTTCCTCTAATGAAACATCTGATTGGAGCAGTTTAGTAGAAGATGAACCAACCTGCATACACGGTGCAGTGCAGGCCCAGTGGTTTGTGGAGAGTGAAGATGTAAATCGTTCACTTTAATCTTCACACTCACCAGATTTCAAACTAATTGAACATATATGGAAGATTTTGATTAAAGAAATGTATTAGACCTGACCTCCATTATGAAAGCACCATCAACAATCAAGGTTGCATGGATGTGTAGAATTTACAGAATGATGCACTGAAGCTCTGTTTCATGGTGGACCAAGCTATGAGATACATACCAATAAATACTTCTTATTAACAGAAATATGTCGTTAAACATATTGGTATATTTATTGGTCTGTATTAATTTTTTTTACAATACATTGACTTGCATTTTGGAAACTGTTGTGTTTAAGGAACAGTTTAAGAGTTGCTTTAGGAACCAGTCCACGTTTGAATAATAAAGTGAGCTAGAATGCTTGGCATAGCAGATTGTACAATGTTACAGGGTCATTTTTTTAGCTGCTCTGCTCTGGTTGTGTTTATGCTCAACTTGTTTAAACATTTGAAAAGCCCATTTCGGGCAGGCGAGTGCAGCAGATTTCATCATAAACCTGCAACGGGCAAACTTACAGGAGGGCCATTCACACACACATGTCAACAGGTTAAACAGTTCAATCAGCAAATACCATAAAACTCTGGCTGAAAGAGTTTCGGGAAGAAAAGCCCCTCTTTCTCCAAAAGCCTTTCAGTGGGGCCTCAGACCATAATGCCCCATTTTATTTATTTTATTTATTTTATTTTTACAAAATGGAGAAGGATTACAGTACTTGTTCAGCTTTTTTTTGTCCTGAGTGTATTGAGATGGAATCCCAAGTGTCATTATAAATATGAGATATATATATATCATATGTTTATGCCATTCCATTCTCTAATACTCTACCCCCGGGGTTATCAGTACAAAATTAATGTATTATGGTAATGTATTAATATTGGAAATCTATGACCAGACTAGTAAGAACTACTGGGAATTTATTCACACCTACTCCACACACTCACTTATCCTGAACTCAATATGGACCGGAGAACCCTGGAACCCTGGCAATGAAGCAGACAAGGATAAGACTTACTTAATAATCATCATGTGCAAAATCACACAAATAGTAGGTAGTCATACTAGTTTCATGAAGGTTAATTCAGTGTTGTGTAGATGCAGGTTTTAGATTAAATCTAGTACAACTTACATTCAAGCAAGCAAGGACATCTCAACTGGTTAAACTGTGTTTGTCCTTGATTCCTTTGGCTCTGATTTCATTGCATCTAGATTGAGGAGATCAGAAGTGAAAAAGTGAAGCAAGTCTGCCTCAAATTGATCCAATGTCCACCATCTAAAAAAAAACGTCCTGAGTTGATGAAGTAACAGATTGACCTGTTAATAAAATAAACAAGTGGCCTTAACTAGGGTGAAACAGAGAAGGGAAATTTAAAGATCGCTGAGTAAAAACTGAAGTGAAAAGCATGGCTTATTTTATTTCAACTTTTGGAAGAAAGGATGGTGGAAACTGCCATCAGACAAGTAGACAGTAGAGAGAGAGAGAGAGAGAGAGAGAGAGAGAGAGAGAGGAAAAGAGACTCTGGCAAGAGGAGAAAGACAAATATCGTCCCACAACTGAAAGTGCAGTGGCAACTGTCCCAGTGTGAGACTGGGAGGAGTTCGTGGAAACTTTCAGAAAGAGAGCGTGGTGGATGCTGCACTACACGTTTGCAATCTAAAAAAGATTTTAATGCAGAGTAAAAAAATTAAGGCATAAAGTCAAAAATATCAATCATTAACAATAAAACACAACAGCTATGCCATTTCTCATTGTAATATGGTTTGGTGTTTCAGATTTTTTAAATGAATCAAATCAAAATGTAAGTTAAACTCATGCATGGCTTAATATAAACCATTGTTATACTAACTGTGGAGATTTTACTGCAAAGTATAATTTTTGATTCTTTAAAGTTAGTGCTTTGCCTAGTCACTATCTAGTCTAAAACTACCCATAACACCACTCAGCCTATAAAGATGGCTGCCAGTGAGTCTAATTCACCCATATTCAAACTTTAAACTTAATTGTTGACTATTTCATCCATAGAAAAAAAGATGCAGTCATTCAAGTCATTGCAAAGTAAACGGTTTGTGTCTTTGTACCAGTCGTTACACAGCTTTATATATCTTGTTTTTGGTTTTCTGTACGCTGTTCATACACCACCTGACCTTTGCCTGTTCACTAACCTTGTCCCAATTTTTTTGACTGACAACCAAGCATTCGTGCCGGAACCGATTTTTCACCACACGTTTCTCAAATGACTCTACCCTGGTTGGTTTTTCCTCTTTGAAATTTTCCTTGTAGCATTTGGCTATAGCAATATGGCAGCATCAATTACAAAGCTAGCTGCACTTGCAAAACCGTCCATCAAACCACAAACCCGGAGTCTTCCTGCCAAAAATGAAATATTGCACCCATTTTGACCACAAATCAAGAAATCAAAAACAGAAATGTTAAAAAACATTAGTATTGCGTGGGGTATTACTGTCTACGTTTATTCAAATAAGCCAAAAGCAATGTTTGCTCTTTGTAAATGTTACCGACGGCCTGCAGAGAAAACATCAGCAATTGGGTTAATAAAGCACTTCGAGCTCATAGCAAGCAGCTTTTTCTAAAGAAAACATCAAATGCAAAGTCATCTGTAACTGAGAGCAACATTTATGCCCTTTTACCACTGACACTGGAGACTCCTTCCATAAATGGCTCCTCATAAAGCTATGAAGCTTCAGATATGTACACCACAGTTTGATGCTACATTTACACTATGGTGTAAATAAAACATTTTGTAATGTTAGAAATTTGTTGCAATCCCCAAAAGCTACCTGAAATGTATTGGTGATGAGACCAGGAGTTGAAGTTTCTCCTGATGACTCTTTCATGCGGATTTGTGCAAGCAACAGCGTACCATCGCTACCGTTAACATTCCTGCAGGGCCTTACTGTCATACTGGGATGTTGCTTTGTCTTCCTCCCCAGTATACAAGCTGATATATCTGTTTTCTTGGTATTACAGATTTACTTCCACAGTTTCTTTTAGCTGTCATTTGTCAGTGACATTTCAGAAAGTGGAAATTGTGAGCTGGATGAACAAATTTGACAAAAACATCATTCATCTTCTTACCATGGGGTTTAAATCATTTATTATCAATACAGATTGTATTGACAGAAAATGTCCAGATCTTAAAACATTTAAGCAAAAAATCTGTTTAAGCCTAAATTTTGATAAGGAAATAAATTTGCGACCAAAATCAATCATCTAATACTTGGTATTCTATACATTGTACAATTTTAGGCTGTCCCATATGAAAGTAGCCCAACGTAAAACTGCACCGATTTCTTTGGTCACGGCTTCTGAAGCCAGGTGATCCTACAATCTTGTTGATGCTACAAACTACATCTACTGACTATCGAAAAAAAGCATGAAATGGCGTACTGATCAAAACGACATTGGGAAGAAAATCGTAGCAGCCGAGGTCTTTAAGCTGTTCCCGTTTCTGTGTCAAGAAAAATACTGCATGCTGCAGCTCCAAGGTGAGAAGAAAGCAAGCTGTTCAGGTGCGGCCCTTTTTGTTTCGATTCACTTTGCTCTATTGTTTACCACTAGCGCATGCTGATGTTGTACGCTAATAGCGCATGTCGGCGATGTTTTATTCTTCTGTATTAACTTGTGTCGTAGGCTACAATTCAATAGGTGTCATAATCATACAGTCTAACATAGGTGTCATACACAAGTTTATCAGATCCACGTTGCACAGTGTGATTTGTTCTGATCTGATGTAAGATTGCTGAAATCATCTGTAGAAGGCATAAGACACATTTTGGGTCTAATCTTTAGTTCTTTATACACCAAATTGTGTTGTGATTTTTTTCAAAAGTGCTTTTAGGATTTCAAATATGACTGCGGATGAAACCCGTGTGTGAATACACACTCAGAATTGGGCAGCAGTTCTAACAAGCCGACTGCATCAGCAAATTGGCTTCATATCAGAAGGATTCCAGACCAATTTTCCTCAACAGGTTTAAACGGGTGAGTTTTGTCTGTATGCGAGTGTTTGCACACCCGAATTACACGTTTTGTGAACACAACCAATTAATAGAATCTGCACAAATCAAAGCATTGCATTCATTTATATTTGATAAACCTAAAAATAGGAACGGAAGCTTTATATGCAAATGTTTGGATACATTTTTGGATACTTTTATAGTTACTTTTATAGTTTTGTAAATTTACTTTTACTTAAATATATACTTAATTACATTTGAAATCATGTTTGTTACTAAGAAAAATAAATCAATAGCAAAAAGTATATATATATATATATATATATATATACAGGGAGTGCAGAATTATTAGGCAAATGAGTATTTTGACCACATCATCCTCGTTATGCATGTTGTCTTACTCCAAGCTGTATAGGCTGGAAAGCCTACTACCAATTAAGCATATTAGGTGATGTGCATCTCTGTAATGAGAAGGGTGTGGTCTAATGACATCAACACCCTATATCAGGTGTGCATAATTATTAGGCAACTTCCTTTCCTTTGGCAAAATGGGTCAAAAGAAGGACTTGACAGGCTCAGAAAAGTCAAAAATAGTGAGATATATTGCAGAGGATGCAGCAGTCTTAAAATAGCCAAGCTTCTGAAGCGTGATCATCGAACAATCAAGCGTTTCATTCAAAATAGTCAACAGGGTCGCAAGAAGCGTGTGGAAAACCAAGGCGCAAAATAACTGCCCGTGAACTGAGAAAAGTCAAGCGTGCAGCCGCCAAGATGCCACTTGCCACCAGTTTGGCCATATTTCAGAGCTGCAACATCACTGGAGTGCCCAAAAGCACAAGGTGTGCAATACTCAGAGACATGGCCAAGGTAAGAAAGGCAGAAAGTCGACCACCACTGAACAAGACACACAAGCTGAAACGTCAAGACTGGGCCAAGAAATATCTCAAGACTGATTTTTCTAAGGTTTTATGGACTGATGAAATGAGAGTGAGTCTTGATGGGCCAGATGGATGGGCCCGTGGCTGGATTGGTAAAGGGCAGAGAGCTCCAGTCCGACTCAGACGCCAGCAAGGTGGAGGTGGAGTACTGGTTTGGGCTGGTATCATCAAAGATGAGCTTGTGGGGCCTTTTCGGGTTGAGGATGGAGTCAAGCTGAACTCCCAGTCCTACTGCCAGTTTCTGGAAGACACCTTCTTCAAGCAGTGGTACAGGAAGAAGTCTGCATCCTTCAAGAAAACATGATTTTCATGCAGGACAATGCTCCATCACACACGTCCAAGTACTCCACAGCGTGGCTGGCAAGAAAGGGTATAAAAGAAGAAAATCTAATGATATGGCCTCCTTGTTCACCTGATCTGAACCCCATTGAGAACCTGTGGTCCATCATCAAATGTGCGATTTACAAGGAGGAAAACAGTACACCTCTCTGAACAGTGTCTGGGAGGCTGTGGTTGCTGCTGCACGCAATGTTGATGGTGAACAGATCAAAACACTGACAGAATCCATGGATGGCAGGCTTTTGAGTGTCCTTGCAAAGAAAGGTGGCTATATTGGTCACTGATTTGTTTTTGTTTGGTTTTGAATGTCAGAAATGTATATTTGTGAATGTTGAGATGTTATATTGGTTTCACTGGTAAAAATAAATAATTGAAATGGGTATAAATTTGTTTTTTGTTAAGTTGCCTAATAATTATGCACAGTAATAGTCACCTGCACACACAGATATCCCCCTAAAATAGCTAAAACTAAAAACTACTTCCAAAAATATTCAGCTTTGATATTAATGAGTTTTTTGTGTTCATTGAGAACATGGTTGTTGTTCAAATTAAATCCTCAAATAAAATTAATCCTTAAAAATACAACTTGCCTAATAATTCTGCACTCCCTGTATATATATATATATATATTCTTCTTTTTCTTCTTCTTCTTTCGGCTTCTCCCATTAGGGGTTGCCACAGCGGATCATCCGTCTCTATACCCCCCCATGTCCTCCACATCTGCCTCTTTCTAACCAACTACCTGCATGTCTTAACTCACCGCATCTATAAACCTCCTCCTTGGCCTTCCTCTTCCTCTTGTCCTCCTTCCTGGAGTCTCCACCCTCAGCTTTCACCTACCGATATACCCCATGTCCCTCCTCTGCACATGGCACAAACCATCTCAATCTCGCCTCCCTCACCTTGTCTCCAAAACGTCCTACAGGTGCTGTCCCTCTAATAAACCTCGTTTCTAATCCTGTCCATTCTCATCACTCCCAACGAAATCCTCAACATCTTCAGCTCTGCTACCTCCAGCTCCACCTCCTGTCTTTTACTCAATGCCACTGTCTCTAAACCATACAACATCCCAGGTCTCACCACAGTCCTATAAACCCACAGTCCTATAAACAATATATATACATGCGTCTCTTTCACGTTCTTTTTTCGCCATCTAAAAATAATACCTTTAATAGCGTGAGATCGTTTATCCGTAGACATAAAATTGTACATTTTTGTAGATTTTTTGGTCTTCGCTCGGTTTCAGTGTCCTTGTGTTCACTGTAGTCTCAGATCCCTATTAATGCCAAGCAAGTGGTCTTCTTCTACTGCTATAGTCTATCCACCTCAAGGTTTGGCTTCATGTGCATTCTGTGATGCTTCTGTCCCCACCAAGGTTGTAAAGACTAATAGATATTAACGTAACCTTTCCAGTTATTTTAAGCTGGAGGTTTTTTATTGTTCCTTAAATACTCAAATCTTTTGACCTGTCAATTAATAATTAAATGCATTGCACTGCTGCCGCATGATTAACTGAACGAATAAATGCATGAGGGCCCCAAAGGTTCATACAGTGGATTCTAAGTGGGCATTAAGCCCTAAAATATCCTATATGTCAGAAGGTGCACTGTATTACACTTATTAAATATAACCACTGACTCGGAAATTCTCTAACCCCGAATTCTTAAAATGAAAAATTAATTATTATTATTATTTTAAGTATCAAAATGACAGACATATGTTCTAATGTGCAAATAATGTTATAAAAAAAAACTATTTGCATTGCTTCATGAGTCACAGCTAAGCCATGCCAAAATGAAATTTGCACACTTGAATAGATTGTGCAGCGTTATAGGGCAGCATCCTTTTTATGGGCAGATGCTTGCATCACACTGTTATTCTTTTGTCTGAGGTTTGAAGTTCTTGAACTGGGATTTCTGAGCTTTACCTCTTCACAGAATCCCTCTCTGCCTTCCTACGCCAGATATATCCGACTCTCTTGGATCCACAAATGGCTCTATTGAGCTAATTCGGATTCCTGGAGAATTGCAATGGAAAATCCGGTCTCGATTTTGGCCCCGTCCTATTGCCGCAAAACACCTGCCGAATTTTAAACAACGGAATAAGGAGCCGTCGGGTCCAATCAGTCGAACAATAGGACATGCAATACACATATCCAGCTTGTGGTTTGTTTTTCCAGCTGCACCTTAACTAGATTAGAGGCTGCTCTTGTTCTGCGTTCCAATACTCTGTTTTAATGCCCCCTGGTTCACTTCCCCCTCTTCGTGTTCTGTTGGGTTAACTTGTGGCCATCCCAAAAGCCGCTTCCTGGAACTATCATTTTGATTTGAGATTCTTCAGGTAAATCTGTCAAGGTCATGTGTAATCCTGCTTTTAATTACACCCTCTATCCTTACATATAATGGAGGGGCACACTTGTGTGATGTAGGTGTTGCACACTACAGAGGTTTGAGGGAACGTCTACAAGGGTCCATTGAAATCAGGGAATGGAACGCAGAGGAAATCTGATACTAAGGAAGTACACTCAGCAAAGTCGAGGAAATAGGAGTTTACTGCCACCTAGAGGAAGACCAAATCAATATTTAATCATGATCATCAATATTAAACATACTGATAGTCTTTTATTTCCAATTATTGTTAGCTTTACACTTATGATTTATGTAAGGTAATATGTAATACATAATATCCTACAGTCAGTTCTTAGTGCCTTCAATATTAGTGCCATATATTGTATACAGTTGTGTTCAAAATTATTCAACCCCCAATGCTGTAAATGGTTTTAGGGAATTTAGTGTACATTTGTAATTGTATTCAGAATGAAATCCTACAAGTACTTCTTAAAGAACCATATGCAACTAAAATGACATCAATTAGTTTTGTAATACAGTAGTAAATGTTTCTTTTGTGAATTCTTCATTGACATAATTATTCAACCCCCAAGTGACATTCAATCTTAGTACTTAGTACAACATCCTTTTACAGTTATAACAGCTTTTAAACGTGAAGCATAGCTTGACACAAGTGTCTTGCAGCGATCTACGGGTATCTTCGCCCACTCATCATGGGCAAAAGCCTTCAGTTTAGTCACATTCTTAGGCTTGCGCACTGAAACTGCTTTCTTTAAGTCCCACCAGAGGTTCTCAATCGGATTTAAGTCTGGTGACTGCGATGGCCACTTCAAAATGTTCCAGCCTTTAATCTGCAACCATGCTCTAGTGGACTTGGAGGTATGCTTGGGATCATTGTCCTGTTGAAAGGTCCAACGTCTTCCAAGCCTCAGGTTTGTGACGGACTGCATTACATTGTCATCCAATATCTCCTGGTACTGAAGAGAATTCATGGTACCTTGCACACGCTGAAGCTTCCCAGTACCTGCAGAAACAAAACAGCCCCAAAGCATGATTGACCCCCCGCCATGCTTCACAGTAGGCAAGGTGTTCTTTTCTTCATAGGCCTTGTTCTTCCTCCTCCAAACATAGCGTTGATCCATGGGCCCAAACAGTTCTAATTTTGTTTCATCAGTCCACAGAACACTATCCCAAAACTTCTGTGGTTTGTCCACATGACTTTTGGCATACTGCAGTCGACTCTTCTTATTCTTTGGGGACAGCAAGGGGGTGCGCCTGGGAGTTCTGGCATGGAGGCCTTCATTACGCAGGGTGCGCCGTATTGTCTGAGCAGAAACTTCAGTACCCACATCTGACAAATCTTTTCTCAGTTCCTCAGCAGTCACACGGGGACTTTTCTCCACTCTACGCTTCAGGTAGCGCACAGCAGTCGAAGTCAGCATCTTCTTTCTGCCACGACCAGGTAGCGTTTCAACAGTGCCCTTTGCCTTGAATTTGCGAATGATGCTTCCTATGGTGTCTCTTGGTATGTTTAACATCTTTGCAATCTTCTTATAGCCATTGCCCTTCCTGTGAAGAGTAATCACCTGTTCTCTTGTCTTCCTGGACCATTCTCTTGACCTCACCATGTTTGTAACCACACCAGTAAATGTCTAGAAGGAGCTGAGTATCACAGTCATTTTAAAGCTGCCTAATTGGTGCTTATTAGGCTTTATTGCTGCTCCCTGATATCCACAGGTGTTTTCAATACCTGATTGAAAACACTTCATTGAACCTCTGTTCTTCAGAGTGGTAGTCTTTAAGGGGTTGAATAATTATGTCAATGAAGAATTCACAAAAGAAACATTTACTACTGTATTACAAAACTAATTGATGTCATTCTAGTTGCATATGGTTCTTTAAGAAGTCCTTGTAGGATTTCATTCTGAATACAATTACAAATGTACACTAAATTCCCTAAAACCATTTACAGCATTGGGGGTTGAATAATTTTGAACACAACTGTATTTTGTAATAAGCCACTAATAATATGGTTCTTTATGTGCGCAGGCCAGGCAAAACTTTATAGCTAATGATCAGGCATAACATTAGGACCACCTGCCTAAACAGTTCTGACCCTTCGAGCATTAACAGCATGAACTTCTTCAGCAGATTGAGCTACAGGAGCTCGTCTGCTGGTTTGAACCACACGGACCAGCCTTCGCTCCCAACGTGCATCAATGAGCCTCGGCCGCCCATGACCCTGTCGCCGGTTTTCCCCTGTTCCTCCTTTGGAGCACTTTTGATAGATACTGACCACTGCAGACCAGAACATCCCACAAGAGGTGCAGTTTTGGAGATGCTCTGACCCAGTCGTCTAGACGTCACAATTTGGCTCTTGTCTGACTCGAATCCTTACGCTTGCCCATTTTTCCTACTTCTAACACGTCAACTTTGAGGACAAAATCTTTAGTGGTTGCCTTATTTATCCCAAACACTAACAGGTGCCATGATAAAGAGATGTGTTACTCACGTCACTGACCATAATGTTATAATTCAATTCATATTGTGCGTGAGCTCCCCAAAATGGCATAAGGAAGAAACCCTTAGAGGAACCAGACTCAAGAAGGAACCCATCCTCATCTGGGTGGCACCGAATGTCCATTTGTCATCCAATTAATGTCATAATGTTATGCCTGTTCGGTGTAGATTATTGTGTAGTCACATATACAGTTGGTAGGATTATGGCCCTGGTTTATTTCCATCATTCACTGCACCGTCACATGACTGGGTCACATATATCTAATTACTCAAACCTGGTTCTTGTCAGCTTGATTAACACTTGTGTATAACCTTACCATTCACATCATACTCGTTGTCTCGGTTGCTGGCTCATGCTCAATATTTGTAGTTATTTTGTGTTTTATGTTCAAAAAGTACAAAAAAATATTCGGCATTTGCTCCCGCCTTTGATCCAATTACACCACACCGCTGAATATGTGAATATGTGGCACTGCCAGACTAAGATATTTGAATGATATTACTTTCGAACAGGTCCAGCATACAGAGATATGTCATGTATGTTCCATGTATAAGAAAAAAGCCTAATGTTCATTGTTCAAGCGTAATTAAATGCATAGCTACATACAGTTAAGAGATGAAACAGCCATGCTGTCATGGGACACTGAACAGGAACGTTGTTATTTTCCCCCCGGGTTTTCTGACGCACTTTCTGAAGAACAAAAACATTTCCTGACATTATATTGCACAATATAAATCATAATCAGTATTTCAGTACAGCCGATTTACCGGCACGAGCTGAGTACTAGAGTACTTAATAATTTAAGTGCTTAATGTTCTTACTGTAATATATTCTCACAATTACTGTATTTCCTGAACACTCCTGAGCATGAGACGCAAAGGATCTCAACACACACACACACATACACACACCGCTTTGATGAATAAATCAAATGTATTGCAAAATGCATGTGTAGCACAGCTATAATGTTTTCTACTGTTTAACACATTATACAGCAGGTTTACTGGTTGGCGCAATTTTGTGTTTCGGTGTATCTGTCTCACGTTGTCTTGTGTTGTCTTTTATCTGCACTGTTTGCACTCAGTTGCACACGTTGCACTTTATGTGGCGATTACAACTCGCTTTAGTCTTTAGCTCTGTGTTCTGTTATGTAGTTCTATAAAGTTTCTTAACTCTTGACTTGACTATAATACAAACATCACAAACATGGCAATGTGTAACTTCAGGCTCTGGCAGTTCCTCAGCTTCAGCTATATCACTCGAGAGATGTGTGTGGGGGATGTTTTTCATTTTGACTTCATTATTCAAATTTTTAATCGTACTATCCAGTGAACTTAAAAATCGATGACCCTGACAAGGCTAAGGACTGACCTTTGGTGCACGGTTATTGCTGGTGCTTATTAGCCAAGTTTTCTAGCTAGTTTAGCCTGTCAATGCTCTCTGGAAACACCAGCATACTAAAGTCTGGTTTATAGGATAAACGGCAATTTATTCTTTGGAAGTTTTTTTTTTGTTTTTTCATATATTTGTATATATCAGACATTACCCAAGTGCTACACGTTTCTCTTATTCAGCTTGTCTGCTTCATGGACCTAACTGAACCAATCAAAACCTGAAAATATGTACAGTACTAGGAGGTATATGATGTCGTTACAGGATGCAGAAAAACTGGTTCATGCTTTTGTTACTTCTAGATTAGACTACTGTAACGCTTTACTGTCTGGGTGTGCGAGTAAGTGCATCAATAAGCTTCAGTTAATCCAGAATGCAGCAGCAAGGGTCCTCACTAGATCTAGGAAATATGACCACATCACCCCTGTTTTAATCAGTCTACACTGGCTCCCAATCAAATCTCGCATTGACTATAAAATATTACTACTGACGTATAAAGCACTCAATGGTCTCGCACCGCAGTATCTGAGTGAACTTCTGTACCAGTATGATCCTCCACGCCTACTTAGATCAAAAGGTGCTGGCTATCTGTTGGTTCCTCAAATAATGAAGACTACAGCAGGGGGCAGATCTTTCTCTTATAAAGCCCCACAGTTATGGAACAGCCTTCCAATCAGTGTTCGGGACTCAGACACAGTCTCAGTGTTCAAGTCGAGGTTGAAAACGTATTTATTTAGTCAAGCCTTTTATCAGTAGATTTCTCTTAGGTAAAGGCACAGATCTGAGGAACATGGATATAGAGTGTTTGGTGAACTGGTATATTTGTATGCTGTCGTCCCTCACATTCACACGCTCACTCAGGTTTGTTGACGGTGGTGTGGTGGGTCGTCTCTTATCCCAGAGATCCCTCATGTCTGTGTTACCTTCTGGTTCTCCCTTTTAGTTATGCTGCCATAGCGAGTCTTGCCGGAGTCCAAACTGCACAGTGACATTAACTTTCGTACACCAATAGTTACACTTAATAATCCATATCCTTCTCTTCCCGTCACCCTCTCTCTCTCTCTCTCTCTCTCTCTCTCTCTCTCTCTCTCTTCGGTCGAGTTAAACATGCTCCTGAGGCTCCAGTGACCAGTGTTCCTGCCCCTCTCCTCCTTGGATCTTCACACTTCTGTGCAGCTCGGGACGGTCTCTTAATTCCGGAGTAGAACGGGTGCTTTGAGGACGGATTGGACTGTAGTTGGTGTCGGCGGTCTGCTGCACTGACTCGGGAGTGCAGTTTGCTTCTGATCATCATCACTGTACCCTACAACATTGTATATCTGCTTCAAATGGACATTTGGTGCAACCCAGATGAGGATGGGTTCCCTCTTGAGTCTGGTTCCTCTCAAGGTTTCTTCCTTCATCTCGGGGAGTTTTTCCTTGCCACAGTTGCTCATCAGGGACAAACATACTTACAAAGAACATATTTATGTTTAATCACCACATTATCTGTGTAAAGCTGCTTTGAGACAATGTTCATTGTTAAAAGCGCTATACAAATAAAAATGAATTGAATTGAATTGAGGTATTAGGAAAATGTTTAAAAAAAAAAAAAAAAGTAATAGGGAGTCTGTCACATTTGGTAAATGAATTTGAGTCTATAGTGAGTATATCCATGCATATAATTAATTCTTTATTAATTAATAAATTCACACATGATAATTTGCTGTACGTTCACCCTTAACTCGTCTCTTTTAGAATCCTGGACTTACACTATACAGTATATGCATAGGGTTGGCGAAATAAAAACATAACCGAGGAAGCCATGACTGGCTACTTTAGTACACGAGCAGTCGTTTTTTAAAATAGAGAAACGCAAAATACGTCGCGCCTCCCAATAATCCGATTAGCATTGTAGTGCCGATGAAGCTGGGCACTCTTTTCCTGGCCACTCTGAAAGCGGCTGGCAACACGGCGGATATGAGGATGTTGTTGACGTTTCCGAGGACCCTGCGGAACGTAGGGCGCTCCAGGACCCGCTCGTAGTAGGATTCCAGATTGATGCGCGTTCCGTTGCCCCAGTAACGGCGCGATAGGCCGAGGAACTTAAGCCGGTGGAGCGTGACGGCGAGTGAAACGTCAGCAATGCTGAAAAACTCGCCGCACAACCACGACTGCTGGGTTCCTTCCTCTATGGAAAGTGAGAGGTGAACTGTCAGGTACATAAAAAAAAAAGAATGGTGCAAATACTGAATCCTTTGGTTTTAACCTCAAATCTTAAAATATAAGCGGAATGTGATGTGCAATGAAAACATATTTCAAAGCTACGCTATAGGACAAGAGTATTGGAACACCTGACATTTCCAGCCATATAGGATGCCTTCGGATGTGGGAACATCCAATTCAATTTTCATTTCCCTTGAACTAGGAGGCCCAAACCTGTGTCACAATTCCCCTGTGTACAAAGCCAGCTTCATTAAGGTATAGTTTATATGAATTTTTAATAGCCTGCTATAGACTGCAACCCTACTGAACAACGTAGAGAGCTTTCTGGTTGAAATAAACGCTATGCTCACTGCAACGGAAAACACTCATCAGTCGAACCACCCATCAGTGCGTGATCCTGACCAATCATTTACAAATTACAAACGGCACCTTTAATTTAAAAGTAACTTTACCTGGTGTCTCCTCGGCTCTCCTCTGCAGCTCAGTCTCCACCTGATCCATCACCTTCTCCAGCTCGTCAAGGATCTTCTTCAGATATTTCACATTGTCGTGATCAAAAAGCTTTGTCTGGACACATTGATTATGGATTTCACTCGTTTTTCTCGTGTGTCATTACCCTGTAAATATCTTTTAATATTAAAACCTTATAAAATCTATTTTAGAGCAAGTGCACATTTCTTACTTTCAGACGTCTCTGCTTTGAGATATAAGCATCTTTGAGCTCAGGGTTTTCTTCCGCCAGTTTCTTCAACTCAGATTCCGTATTGCCGATCTGCGCTGTGAGAGGGGGAAAAAAAATTGGAAATAAAAAATATTTATAACAAATAGGAATATTCATTTTATCGATCCACTATCAGTATTGCAAGCATTAAAAAAAGATAATACTCATCAGACTACTGAAGCTTTTCACCAAGTTTTAACTCCATTCCTCGATTATATTGACGTCTTTTTAAGTAATATTTTGAGTTTTAGCATGTGATTTTATTTTATTATTATTTTTATTATCATTTTATAATTTTTTGTTTTGTATTTATTTATTTATTGATCTATATTGATTTTTTTCTTGCATTATTTTTCACTAGCATTGTAAAAGCTGGCCATTGTTTGTTGACAGTTTTTGTTGTTATATACAGTATATGTTTTAAAATAAATTTAAAAAAGATTAAAAAAATACAAAAAGTAGAAGCCTATTAGCTTCTACTGGAAACGTAGGAAAGCTGCATTAACTGGTGCAAATATTTTGCCACATGGTACATTTCATCTTTTTTTAATTTTTTAAGCTGTAAAATGTACTTTTGTTTTGTTCCCTGCAGAGGTTTTTCTAACTACGGGTGCATGCTTTCCTGATTATTTTCAAATCTATCAAAGGATATTTGTTTAAAACAATGGAACCGTAGGCATCAGCGCATGTTGTGAGCCTCCTGTGGGAACATTCATCACATTAATAGTTTGAAGTAAACACAAACCATCTATTCTGCAGTGGGTTTAACACTCGAAGTCGGTAAGCAGATATTTGTGCGTTTCTTACCGCGGATGCGTGTGTTGGCGTACGCCGGGATGTGAGAGTCCACAGTGAGCTCAGGATGCAGAATGCAGCCATGTGTGTAAGCATCCATGGGCAGTGAGTCCAGCAGCTCCCGGTAATGCTGAACTCGGTGATAATATGTACTCCCTGTCTCTGGAATCAGCTTGGGAGTGTTCTCTGAATCGCAGCGTAAAACACAGACACACTCTAAATTTCTATTTTAATAGAATGTCATTTATTCCAACATGCTGATGCAGACCGTGCAGTTTGTAATTTTTTATTAACCATACAAAGGCAACTAGTGCTTTATTCCAGTTTTCCATTCTTTACACTTTTTTTCCCTCTGGCCCTGAAATTAGCCAGAATAAAATACTCAGCTCTGCCTGTCATCCCACCCAGACAGCGCAGCTTTCGCTCCCAATACCTACCATCATGTGTTCATGATATTCAAGCAATAGGGAAAACTTTAGTTTGTTGTTGCACCACTCAGGATCCCAGGACTACACAGTCAACAGAGGGCTCTAAAATTACAAACTGCCATCGCAAAAACAACACTAACAAATCACACACTCACCATACAGTCACCTTTATCCCAATATCTGCTCATGATCAACTTGAAGTGGTGTTAAAAACATAAAACAAAGTTTAACATATATATAATTTCGAAGGGAAATCTTGAATTGTATTGAACATAATGGGGAACATGCAACAAACGAAATAAACATAAAAAAATAAAAAATAAAATAGTAAAAAAAAGTAAGGGGGATTAAATAAAAAAATGATACACAGGATGATATTAGGAGTCTGTCAAATAACTCAATATAAATATCATGTTGGAGGAGAAATTAAAACCATTTATTCACGACGCCCTTTCTTCACTCAGATATAAAAAAAGATAATAATAAACTCCAGCGAATTATTATTTTTTCATAACTAAACATTTGTTTTACTGATGCACCAAATCTCAAATCAAACACCAAAAACCGCCATGATTCTTCTTCCTTATTGGTGGATCGCATTCTAAAAGTAAAGCACTACCGCCATCTACCGTGGTAATGGATCAGAGCCATGGTTCTCACATGCGTCAATTAAAACCGTCCGTGTGGAAACAGAGCAAAAGTTCTGTTTGGTGTCGTTATAATTTTACGTAATTAAAAACACCATAATTACTTTCAAACATTTACAAGAATTTTGTCTTCATGCTCCATGTTGAATATGGTTTTACTAATAATAAACATACATTTGTGTAAATCATCCGCATTTGTCCGTGCCAATGTTGATTAGAGTATAAAAACTTGAAAATTAATTTATTAATTTAAGGTTAGAACAGAAAAAATGTGCCATTAAGTTGAGTAAATATTTGAATCGATTGACAGACCCATTATTTTGATTTATTTTTTTAACTCAGTACCAGACATGTAGTTAAGTACAATACTTCAAACAAAACATACTAAAGTAAAATTATAGATTTTAAAAACCACTTAAAAAAGTAGAAGAAAATACTACTCAATTACAGTGAGTAAATGTAATTCGTTACCTTCCACCTCTGATCAGGACACATATTGTGTGGCTTGTGACAGTGTGTTTACCATTGTCGAAAGTTTCCTCTAAGTAGTCCATGATCTGTGCTGGGTCACAGACGACGTGACCATCGTGTACCAGAACAGGAACCTCACCGGCCGGATTCAGACGCATGAACCATGGTTCATTGTGTTCACTCAGAGGCAAGCTCACGTCAAACTCTTTACACCGTAAACCCTTCTCGGCTATGGCCAGCCTCACCTGCAACACACAATGCGTTAAAGGCCTGGGATCATTTCGATGTTTGGCAAGAATCTATGGCTGAATATAGAGCATTTGTAAGGGTTAGGTAATCGCTGCAACTGATAATTGCATGTTTGATTTTCTCACCATCAAGGATTAAAATGGTTTGCATTAATTTGTTCCAATATATAAATATTAGTTTACAAAAACTGTGTATAACGAGTGAAATACATAGGATCAACTTCAGGTTGGAGCCATGAAAATATGGAGATCAAAATTCAGAAAACAGAGGGCACAGTGCGCCAGAAAGTGGCATGCAGCCTCATCGGCCTGTTTCGACGGTCCTCGGTTTGATCCAGAGATCGCGACTGTGTGGAGATTCACATATTCTTTCAGTGAATGCTTCCATGTTCTGGTAGGGATTCATTCAGGGTCCTCTGGTTTCCTTACACCTCGTTAAAACATACATTGCAATGAACAGTTATACGAGTGAACCCTGAGCCTGAGCAGTATTAATTATTTACAGAAAATAGATGGATGGATGGATGGATGGATGGATAAATGGATGGATGGATGGACGGAAGGATGTATGGATGGATGGATGGATGGATAAATAACGAACACCTACAGTTTGTCTGTAGCCACAACCTATTCAGTATTTACTACTGAAAGCACCATTTTGAGGTTTGGTCAGTTGGTTTGTAAGCAGCGTATAGGAAAAATAATTGGGTCACCATTTTGGAAACAAAATGTTCTAGTTTATATGATTTGTGATGGAATTTAATGTAATAACTGTAGATATTGAAGCACCACCATATGCCATGATGCAGCTCCTTTTGTTTTTGTTTTTTTTTTGTTGTTGTTGTTGTTGTTGTTTTTTTGCTCCATTATTGCTCTGACCTCCACAATCCCTATACACATTATCATGCTTTCATGTCCACTTACCTTCTGCGAACTGAATGACTGCGTCCAGTGATAGAGAACAAGGTTCGACTCGCTCTTTTTGGTGCTCTCCATCTTTTCCTCTCTGCCCTTCAGCATCTCTGCACCTGTTTCTCCGTGGAGAAAAGATTCTCTCTCATCCTGCGTCGCCATTTTAACTGTCAAAAAAAATACGGACAGAAATTTACGCATGCAACTAAAACGCAAATTCTCTTTTTTTTTACTGACTGGTAAAAATAATGCTTTAACAGTACAATAATATTATATTGAAAAAAATATTTTTTTTAATATATTGTTAAAATACATTTATGCAACCCATAAAGCGGGTCTGTTGTCCCCGGATTTTTATCCTCACAACATCCGTTCCGACCTGCGATTTGTTCCTCGGTTTCGAAGAATAGTTAATAATAGGGTTTAATGTAAGTAAAAAAAAATGTTTATTTACCCACCTATTTTTTACATAAAACGAAGTAATCTCTAGAAAACCGTTGCTATTCATCTAAACACGTTTATTACATTAAATATCCGCTACATTTTACTGACACTACTTCAATTAACCAACAGATGTCACTGTATCCCCTGTTTTACATTTCTGGTCATAGAATCTTTATAGAAATTGAAAGTTATTGAAGTGTACATTTTGTCACAATTATCAATGAATACAGTGTAATTAAACACACACATACATACACACACACACACACACACACACACACACACACACACACACACACACACAGATGTATATACTATATACTATATGTTTATAGTAAGTTAATAAGTTAGAAACCCTTATGTCCTTAAATGAATTTAAAACTACTATAAAGAGTGTTGTGATGGAGACATGTTCTTGTTTTTCTTAAGAGTCTCATTGTGTTTTATATTTTTATTTTTAATATTTTGTATTTCTTTTTTATTGTTAGAAATGAGTTTATTAGAGGGACAGCGCATGTAGGATGTTTTGGTGACAAGGTGAGGGAGGCGAGATTGAGATGGTTTGGACATGTGCAGAGGAGGGACATGAATTATATTGGTAGAAGAATGCTGAGGATGGAGCCACCAGGTAGGAGGAAAAGAGGAAGGCCAAGAAGGAGGTTCATGGATGTGGTGAGGGAAGACATGCAGGTGGTTGGTGTGGGAGAGGCAGATGTAGAGGACAGGGTGGTATGGAGACGGATGATCCGCTGTGGCGACCCCTAATGGGAGCAGCCGAAAGAAGAAGAAGAAGAAAGTATTTCTTTTTTATTGTGAAAATGTACTTTGGTGTTTGTTATGTATGCATTTGTTGTGATTTGGCTGCTACCTTGGCCAGGTCTCTCTTGTAAAAGAGATTCTGAATCTCAATGGGACCTCCTGGTTAAATAAAGGTATAATAATATGTGTGTGTAAAATTTTAGGTTTTTTTATTCACAGACATTTCCAGAATTCTGTCAATTGTAGGGTACCATTTATGTGTAGATTAAAGAGAAAAAAGCAATTTGAACAATTGTAGTACCACATTTAAAAAAGTGTTTCCACATTTGTTACATCCTTATTTCAAAATAGATTAAATAGATTAAACAATACCCCATAATGACAACATGAAAGAAGTTTGCCTGAAAGCTTTGCAAATGTATTACAAATAAAAAGCAAAAAAAAAAAAAAAAAAACACATAAACATAAGTGTTCACAGCCTTTGCCATGACACTCAAAATTGAGCTTAGGTGCATCCTGTTTCCACTGATCATCCTCGAGATGTTTCTACAACTTGATTGGAGTCCACCTGTGGTAAATTCAGTTGATTGGATAGGATTTGAAGGAACACACCTGTCTATATAAGATCCCACAGATAACAGTGCATGTCAGAAAGCAAGCCATGAAGTCCAAGGTATTGTCTGTAGACCTTCAAGACAGGCTTGTATCAAGGCACAGATCTGGGGAAGGTTGCAAAAAAAACTCTGCAGCATTTAGGGTCCCAATGAGCACAGTGACTTCCATCATATGTAAATGGAAGAAGTTTGAAACAACCAGGACTCTCCCTAGAGCGATCGGGGGAGAAGGGCCTTAGTCAGGGAGGTGACCAAGAACCTGATGTTCACTCTGAAAGAGCTCCAGCATTTCTTTGTGGTAAGAGAAGAACCTTCTCTGCAGCACTCCACCAATCAGGCCTATATAGTAGAGTGGCCATACAGATGCCACTTCTTAGTAAAATGCACATGACAGCCTACCTGGAGTTGTCAAAAGACACCAGTAGGACTCTCAGACCATAAGAAACAAAGACTGAACTCTTTTGCCTGAATGCAAAGCGTCATGTCCGGAAGAAACCAGGCACCACTCATCACCTGGCCAATACCATCACTACAGTGAAGCATGGTGGTGGCAGCATCGTGCTGTGGGGATGTTTTTCAGCGGCATGAACTGGGAGACTAGTCAGGATCGAGGGAAAGATGAATGCATGAATGATCTGAAAATGGCTGTGTATCGACGCTCCCCATTCAACCTGATGGAGCTTGAGAGGTTCTGCAAAGAAGAATGGGAGAAACTGGCCAAAAAAGATGTGCCAAGCTTGTTGCATCATACTCAAAAAGACTTGAGACTGTAATTGGTGCCAAAGATGCTTCAACAAAGTATTGAGCAAAGGCATGTACAGAAATCAACAGCTGATTTGTATTTGATTTTATAAATCAAACAGAGACTGAACCACAGTGCTGTACAGAGCTGCAAAAAATTATGAAAATAAAAATTCTGCTAAAAAGAAGAATTATACATGATCACACAGATAAAAACAAATATGCAATTTTTTTGTCTTGATTTCAAAACATTGTCTAATCTGGCATGCCTGCTTTACACACAGTAGTCATAAGGCATGTTTGCATGTTTACGGCACAATGATTTGTCCTAATGTATAAATGTAAATGAATGGGTGATCAATAAAATTCTACCGAACTTTTGTAATTTGGACAATGGTTTGTGATTTATAATGGAAACACTGACATTGTTCCAATAATCATAATTTTCTTATAGTATAACTACTAATTATGATAAACCTACATTATAAAAAAAAAATTTTAAATAAAAATTCACTTAATAATTATAATGCTGTTGCACAATTGTAAATAAATATTTATAGGTATTGTGTGATTCTATATAAATATAGCACAATAGCAAATAAATGTACATTCCATCACACTTGGACTAACATACAATAATGAGGTAATAATTCTTTATTCTGATATTATTAACGTCTTGGTATCATTGTAATCCAAACAACATTGCAGTGTTTTGTTCTCCACGCTGCATTCTCACTGCTGGTCCTTTATGCATTGTGCTCATCAAGGAGGCATTTTTGTTCTTCTTGTGACGGTGCCTTGGTGTCAGTGCAACTGAAGACGTGATGAGGTCACCTTTCTGGCCTTCATTTCATTGTTGAGATCCACTATGAACAATATAATGAACTAAATGCACAAGAAGACCTTGACATTGAATTCAGTTTATCACTAGGGACATAGAATATAAGTTTCTGTTCATGGCATGGGTATAGAAATGTCCACACTGTGGACGAATAGGACGAATAAAGGTATGTATTTTCTTGTCTTATCAGAAAATGCAACAAATTAGCAAAAGTCACAACAAATCTGAAATAATATTTTAAAAAGCATATATATAAGTGCAAATGCCATGTAGTGTAACCTTATTTGAAAAGGACACAACTTCTTGACACTAACAATCAAACTGAAGGTCAAGATTGGCGATAATAGAACCTGTTGACAGCAGGTGCTTTGTAGGAGGTGAAACAAATCAATCTGGCAACCCATGAATTCATCACGCAGGCTGCCTCCCCATTCACACACTCGGACTCACTCACACACTCTACCATACACACACACACACACGCTCACACGCCCTCCAACCCTGCCAGCCGCCCCACATCCATCTTCACACTCTCCCGTTTATATTTATTTATTCCGCAAAAAAAAAAAAAAACACACGCTGGAAAAGGAACAGAAAAACAAGACAAAGAAGACCCCAAACCCACAATAAGAATTGTGCTTTATTTCTGAATGACGGGCGGCCGGTTCGATTTCGACGATGGCGGCACTTACTGCGGCGGCTGGGAGGGCGGGAAGGCGCACGGTCACGGCGTGTGCACGGGACCGCGCGGCCAGGGCGAGTACAGCGGCGCGTGGTCCTACGGCTTCGAGATAGTCGGTGTGTACACGTGGCCCAGCGGCAACACGTACCGCGGCTACTGGGCGCACGGCAAGCGGCACGGGATCGGCGTGGAGCGTAAGGGCCGCTGGGAGTACCGCGGCGAGTGGAGTCATGGGTTCAAGGGCCGGTACGGAGTGCGCCAGACCCGGGAATCACCCGCCAGGTATGATGGCACCTGGAATAACGGACTGCAAGACGGATACGGGGTGGAAACATATGAGGATGGAGGTGAGCACTGATCACTATTAATAGGCAATAAAATAATAAACATAAACAAAAAAATAATAGACCTAAATTAATAGACTTAATAAAAAATCCTTGTATTTGATATTGTAACTTTTTGTACAAGTTGAACCAGTGTAACCATAATGGTTTTAATGGTGTCTAATATCCCACTGGACAAAATGACACCAAGCACCAAGTGTTGGTCCAGAAAATTGTCAGTCTTGTCCTTTTAGGATAAATCATTAGAACTGATTTATACTAAAATAATTCATAAGGATATACAGTATTTGTTTATGTCTATTATATTGGTTTAATTGGTTGGATAATTTAAATTGTGATAAATTGCACAAGCAAAAAAAAAAAACAGTGTATCAGTTCTCAAGGGTATATATAAAGCTAAAATTAGACTTAGAAATAAATAATTAAATAATGAAGAAGAATGAACTAATAAATAAGATAAAATAGTGCAAGAATTGAGTGAACGAGACTTTTGAAGGCAAATAATACAGATAATCTCCACTGGGAATCCAAAAGAGTTTTGTCATGCGTAAATGTGATTCAGGTAAAACTGTAATTTTCATATTTGTAAATCGGAAAAAACTTGCAAGTGGAACCCTTATTTAATTTTTTGCCTTCATGTTGCAAATTACAAATCGCAATTTACACGCTAAGAGCTATTTACGCAATTACAGCTATGAATCATCGGTTACGCTGCCAAAATGCACAGATTTGAGGGGGTGGGAAGGAGTGAATGCTTCCAGAGAGCTAAATGAACAGTGGCAAGTAGACAGAAGTAAAAGGGCTAGGCTGAAACTGTGACTTCAAGGCGTCAAATAAGCAAAGCGGTCATTTTGTTTACCCAGAAGTCCGAAATGAACATTGAGTGAATGACTAAATGAATCGTGAAATGAGATGCTCACAAGATGCTGCCCAATCAGATATAGACACAGAAGAATTTAACATTTTCATGCAACTGTCCCAATTGTGACGATCCATAATAAAAATGTGAGACATTGTGTTGTTTTGTAGGTACGTATCAAGGCCAGTGGATGGGTGGGATGCGTCACGGTTACGGCGTGAGACAGAGCGTCCCGTATGGCATTGCCATGACCATTCGCTCCCCTCTGCGAACTTCTATGTCATCCCTAAGAAGCATGCAGAGCAACGGCGCTGTGCTGTTGCAGGATGAGGCGGCTAACCTGCCAGCCAACGCAAGAGGTGGCTTCGTCTTAAATGTTCATGCCGTAAAGAAGAAACACCACTTGGTCCGGCGTGGGTCATTGTTCGGGAGCCTTCGCCAGTTGCGGAAGTCCGAATCGAAAAGTTCGATTTCAAGCAAGCCCAGCTCGACGCGTAGTTCCGCCATGAGCCGAATCAGTTCAAGCGACGCCGAGGACGAGGAAAAGACCGACACCGAAGACAATGTAGACACAGAAGACAAAATGGATGCCACAGTCACAGAGTCCTATGCAGGCGAGTGGAAAAACGACAAGCGAAGCGGCTTTGGAGTGAGCGAACGCTCGGATGGCACCAAATACGAAGGGGAGTGGTTGAACAACAAGCGGCACGGATACGGCTGCACCATTTTACCTGACGGAACCCGGGAAGAAGGGAAGTACAAAAATAACATACTGGTCCGAGGGATAAAGAAGCAGCTAATTCCACTCAAAAATCCCAAAACCAAAGAGAAAGTGGACAGAGCAGTGGAGGGAGCGAAGAGAGCGGCCAACATCGCCAGAACCAAAGTGGAAATTGCAGTGTCAAGGTGGGTGGCCTCATGAGGGTACCATAAAACTGCAGTTGACTGCAGTAGTAATATTCTTTTATTGAATAAACTATACTGATTGCTTAGGCTTCTTTTTTGGGGAATGAAAGGTTGTGAGTTCAAATCTAGCAACTATCAAGAAACTTTGGAGTTTTTCGGAAGATTGTGAGTTCAAATCCCAACAATGCCGCAGTCAACTGTGACTGGAGGTCACAGAAACCATTAATGTCTACATGGGAAGACCTCCCTACTTCTAATCAGTCATATTTAAGCTAGACAATAACAAACCCCACTGCTGTACTACCACCTGCTGCATCCTGGCAGGCTTTATTTTTCTCTGTAATGTCGCCATACACATTTAGACACATTGTATGCAAACAGAAAATATATTGGTGGCAGGTGGAACTAAAATGGAGAAGCATTGGACCACACACAGCTTTGTACAGATTCAAACATCACTTGACACAACTGTGCACAAACATAGAAAATGATTGATTGCTTGTTGCTTACTGGTTGGTTTGGTGAATCAGATTCACATTGGATCTGTTAAGATCCCTGATGTACGATAATACAGAACAAGAAGTATTTTTCTCTGAACACATTCAGATGTCGTATGGTTGTCACAGCGGATAAGTCATCTTCACGTTTGACTCCGCCCTCCCAGACTGGTAGCTGTTGTGTATCAGAGGACATTAAGGTCGTGACTAAAACTTGGCTATAACTTCATAACAAGTGCAGGGTTGCCAGAGAACCGTGGTGAAGCAAAACCAAACACCAATTCAATGATTTTTATAAGTAGTGGTTTTGTTATTTATATATTAACCACACAATGTCAGTTTGAACTTTGGATAAAGGCCTCTGTCAAACGAATAAACATAAAAGCACAAGTTTTCCATGTTATATTACCAATGCTTTGATTACTTTGGTCTCATTATTAAGCCGCAGAAAAATGTGGGAGTTCTCCTTGTTGGATGCACGTACGTTTCGCATCCATAACCAGTGACTCTATTAGTAGCGTTTTCTTTTCAAAGCCTGAAATGACCTTTTGATCAAAGCAGAATGAGTGAAAACGTGTAAGAAAACTTACACATGCAATGACATAATACAAGCAAAACGCCAATGGATATTTCTGACTCATTTTATAGACAATGTGTCTTTCATTATTCTGTCATTATGGGCTGCAGAGCCTATGTGCTGCCCGATTAATGGTTTAACTTGACCAAGCTGTGACTTTTTATGCTTTATGTGACGCCTTAATGATATTTATTTCTAAATTATTTATCGTTTTTAAATAAAATAAAAAATCTACTTTCAAATAAATAATCATCTAATTATTATTTGTATATTAGAAAGGCAGAATTTCTTATCCACCCATTTACTTATCACTAAATAACCAATTATTGGAAATGGATTTTGGGATTTCAGGGAGAGAATTAATTTATATATTATACATTTAAACACTCAGCAAAGGCTAGCATGTGGTACACACTTGTTTTTGTACACCACTCGATCTCTTTATGTATCAGTTTCTTATGCACTGCGCTCTGTAAATAGATTCGGTCGATTCTCCAAAGGTAAAACAGAAATGCTTTACAGCTTTATTTAAATTGCTGAGCCAGCTCGGGATGTTTACAAGTCATAATACACGATGACCAAGTATATAGGTACGTTTACAGGAGCACTCTGCTATTGTCTACACAATACTGATTATAATGTATAGTGTTACTATAGTGTAATATGCCATTTCTGCTTTATATTCCATTTTGCCATATTGCAATATTTCAATACTATACAATAATATAGCAGTAAAAGAAATATAGCAAAGGATATATAGATAGATAGATAGATAGATAGATAGATAGATAGATAGATAGATAGATAGATAGATAGATAGATAGATAGATAGATAGATAGATAGATAGAGATAGATAGATTTATAGTTATAGTTACAGTTATATTAAGTTTGTAATCTTGCGTACCAGTGTAGATTTATTCATTGCTAGAGACTCAAAGCACTTTTGTACGTTGCTCTGGATACGGGCGTCTGCTAAATGCCGCAAATGTAGCTAGCTAGCTAGCTAGCTAGCTAGATAGATAGATAGATAGATAGATAGATAGATAGATAGATAGATAGATAGATAGATAGATAGATAGATAGATAGATAGATAAACATTTGCTATGCATAATATTAATCGCTGCTCATTTTTACCATGCTTTCTGTAAACGTAATTGACCAAGTATCCCTACCTTTACTATAATGTGTCTTTACACTGTAATAAGTAGTAAATTGCAAGCGGAACTGCTTCCTTGCACTTGCTTTAAACTTGTAGTATTAAGTATAACATTACAATATTAGTATAGTACTATTACTGCACTGTCCTATGTATTTAAATAAAGCACCCTACAATATACAGTTTAGTATGATACACATAATTAAGTAAAACATCAACCTGAATATACTTTGAGTGATGTATGATAAACGGTATATTGTTAGAACTACAGTAGTGTATTAGTATACTATTATAATTAGTAGTGAATATTTTATTTAATATGACATTTTTTGTAATAATTACTCTTTTCACTTTCCTACTTCTTTTTTGTTCAAATGCAATTCAGCTTGTAAAAATGTAGATAGATAGATAGATAGATAGATAGATAGATAGATAGATAGATAGATAGATAGATAGATAGATAGATAGATAGATAGATAGATAGATGTTTTAAAGCAAATGCATCCATTTTAGAATTGATACTCAGTGAGTTACTGTAAATGGTGCGGGCAGTTATTCGGATATGTTGCAATCCATCCATTTGTTTTTGCCGTTCCCTTTCCTCACATCCCAGATAGGACAAGAATAAAACACCCTTGCAATCTTGTTTGCATTTCCCCCCTTTTTATGCCTAAAGGAATAAAGTTGCTAAAGCTAAAAAATTGTTATAGATACAGTCCAGTATTTTACAACTACACTTTATTAAGCTGAACCAGCGCCCACCCTGAACTAAGCCTCTGAATAACTTGATACTGGTTTGCAGTCAGCGTGACTAATATTGGCATTATAAGCAGGTCATGAAGCCCTTTAAGCTTTGAAGTGAAATGTCTTCAGTATTAAACTGTTCCTAAGAATTAGGTCTATATGTTTTGCATAGATTGCCTGGGCTACTTTAGTGACATAAAACTGCGATATCAAATGTAAACTGTATTTTTATTGCGTTTCTAATATGGCATAATCACATCAGTTTGGACTTAAATTAAATGTTAAATAGTCATTAAGGTTGTAAACGGTGTCAAATTTTAGTTTCCTATTAGAATTTGAATTGCAAGTCTGAAACATGCAACATATAAAAACAAGCCTACACTGATAAACATCAGTATATAAACATGAATACAAGAATTGAAGCAAACAATTAAAGCTGACTGTTTAGTGATTTATTAGAGGAAAGTAATGAACATTGATTGAAGGAAGCTGAAATTTGCTGAAGTTCTCAGCCAGTCAATGTCCTAGCTATTGAGTTATTGAATTCATTAACATGTGTAGGGGTGAGTTTGTGCGTGGCGTGTGTTTGAGGTGGTAGGGAATCCAATCAATATGATTATGCCATCCTAATTAGCACACACACACACACACACACACACACACACACACACACACACACACACACACACTCAGAAAAATGCTTGCAGTTTCATGTAGTGCATTGTATAATACATTAAATTATGCATTGCATGAATAACATGTGGGCTTATAGAACAGTATGTGCAAACACACTGTACCAGCTGTGTGTCTGTGTGTGTGTGTGTGTGTGTGTGTGTGTATGAGTATGTGACCTGAGATAGGTTAACCGCACACAGCTTGAAATTCAGTGCTCTTAGGAGTTGGGTTAGGGTTAGGGTTACTCCCTACCACACACACACACACACACACACACACACACACACACACACAGGGGTCATTAGATTTACATTACAGTGTCATTAAAATGCTCATTTACAGCAAGACTCGTGTTCATGTCAGGTCTCGGTGGGATTTTGTCATGTATATAAATACCTTGCTGTGTATCATCCACAATACATGCACTATAAGTATTATCCACTATAAACTATTCATCTAATAGAATACAACAAAAGCTTATTAAAGAAATATTTTCCACACACATAATACTATTACAGGATAATAAATCAAATAAATGGATACATAAATAAAAAGAAGGGAAAAAAGAATGAAGAAATATATAATAATATAATATAATATAATAATGCAGCTTTCTGTAAACAGATATAATAAAAAAGACTCGATGACATTCTAAATGGTCATTTGAGACATAAAAACCAACTGCTTTCTGTTCACGACATTCTCGACAATGGGAACACCTTATGTAAACAATGTTGACTAGTCAGACTCATTTTATTAGGTGTACCAATATAGTAACTAATAAACCAGCCAGTTGGTTATAATATAATCCATTAGTTTGTCCTGTTATTGAAAGTGAGAAAAGAATGCAAAGAAAGTGAAAGGCCAAAAAGTAAAAAAGGGAAAAAAGTGAAATGAAAGGCTCTGTACAAAAAGACAGTGTGGATGAAGATTAATAGAAATAAAAAAGAATCAAGAAAGGGTTGAACTGCCGCTCAAACGTCAGACGTTATGACATCAGTGGGAAATGAGACTTCGAATATTTTTGGAATGAAGTTTCAGGAAACCCAAAAGCAGCATTTGAACTTTTGAATAGAACAGAAGGCTCAGTGATTAAGGATTTGGATTTCTGAGCGGAAGGTCGGCGGTTCAAGCCTTAGCATCGCCAAGCTGTCACTCTAGGGCCCTTGAGCAAGGCCCTTAACACTCTGTACTCCAGGGGTGCTGTATCATGGCTGACCCTGTGCTTTGACCCCAATTTTCTACATCACTGGGAATTGCAAAAAATAAATATTGATAATCGATTAAACACATGATTATTTATTTATTTATTTATTGCATATTTATCTGGTTAAAAAAATAAAAAAATTATGTAAAAAAAATGTTTACTTAAAAACATGCAAAAGCCACATATTGAGTTCAACTCATCTTTAATTTAGACATTTTGAAGTTTATAGTTGCTGCTTGTTGAAGAGTGAGTTGAGAGAGGGTTGTTTCTTTCTGTAAAAACCAAAAAAACCAAAAATAAAAGCATTTGATTATGCAAGGTCAAGAAATTTGTGTAAATCAACATTTGTATTGTTTTTGATTAGAATTACAAGTAGCAAGTTGGCAACCATGCTTACAAAATTAATATGAATATAATACAACATAGTTTTGACAATTTTTGTTTAAACAATACACAGACATTTTGTTCAGTTGTGAAGATATAATCATTTAGAATATATAATTAATAAAAATTTGTATAATAAATAAATGATATAAGCATAAATGAAATATTCAAACATTGAAAACAAGAGTTTGAACGCAGTAAAGCCGCAGTAAATCACGTTTAAAAGCAGATAAGTTACCTATGTAGTAGACAAACGCTATAAAAAGAGAATGGAACAGAGAAACGCAGCAAGCTAACAGGCTTGATTTAAAAAAAGGAAAAAAATATGCATTACATATGCATAATCGTTCGCTGAAAACCACAACAGTGACTAAAAAATTCAATCGTTTACTGCCGCTGTTATTTGCTGCTTTTAGATTTAGTGTTTGTCCGCATCGTTAATTGAATCCATCACTATGTCGCGAGCGAGCCGATTGCATGACCTGACGACAAAACAGATCCAGTGCGACCGTCCTGAATTTACAAACAAACAGTTTAATAAATAGCACTTTATTAAACTGTACTATTTTTACATGATGAGGATTTTACTGTTTCTGCTTACAGTGCTAAGGTTTGCCTTCATTTTTGACACCAGCGTGTTTTTCTTTTCTGTTCTTTGTTGCATTTAATATAAATGCTCCCATGCTTTGGATGACTTTGGACGCACACTTTTTTTTCCCCTGTTGCTGGTTGACGCTGTACTTTCCGCCATTTCGCAAGCGGCTGTGTTATCTTGCCGTCACGCTAAACCGTAACTTGAGCAGCCCAACTTATCGATAAGGGAAACAGATTTCAGCAGATTTTATCGATTATTTGTTGCAGCCCTACTGTAAAGTACATGTGACAAATATGAAGCACCTTTTACCTGTACCCCATTTTCTAGAAGTTTTCAGACAAATTGTTGAACCACATCAAGATATTGTGGTGTGTCATTGCACACTTGCAGCAAAGGCTATAGTGTTAGAAGGCTTATGGATGTAGAAGAATTTGATTTACACTCGTTCCTTACACTAGTACAACAGTTCCTTAACATAAACCTGAACTATGCATTACATATATATTACATACTGCTTTAAGACAATGTTCATTGTTAAAAGCGTTATACAAATTAAATTTAAAAAAATAATGTATATAGTATTTAATATGTAGTTTGTATCTGGCTGATAACTGAGGATGTTGCACTGCACTCATGAGATTGGGGAAAAAACAGTTTTACTACTTCACTGAATGTGCATTCAGAGTATCTATATAATATCTATAACTAACAAATTTTGTAGTCGAATTTTCAAACAACCAAAAACAAAGCACCTATTATTACACTGTTTTATTAAGTCAAGAAGGATAATGGTATGTAAAGGTATTTTTGGGGCGAAAATGCCATTATGAGTTGCCGAGGACACACTGCGATTTTTAATAGTCTTTTGCAGTTGTTCTTTATCAGACTTCACAAACATGATCCTTATGTAGGATCTAAATTGTCCTAATGCCTGACTGTATGACAGTCAAAAACTGCCGTCCACAAGAAAAAGACTTTTTACGTCCTCAATCCGTGACACGTTCACGTTCTCTCACTAAAGGTAGCTAGCAAACAAACAAAAACAATCAGTAGCGTTAATTTTGTTCAGGACATGCTAAGATAATAAAACATCATACAAACACTCCTTTTCCCTTCATAACTCAGTGGTTTCTCTTCTGGCTGTACTGTCCAACTGACTCGTTTGGACATTTTCCCTGAGGTGGTTTGAAGTTGTCACGCTAATTGCATCATCAGGTCTGGCAATCCTATTGGTTCTTGGCTTTGACGGTCAGCGTAGGAAGTCACACTGCAGTAAAGGGTGAGAAATCTTCCGAAACTGATTTTTATCGGAAGAAAACAATTAGCGCAAGTCCATTAATTGGCTGTCGGTGAACATGTCAAATCAGCTATCAAAGACTACCAATTTTATCCTAGGATTATAGGAATCTTTTAAGATTTTCAAAATTAGTCTCAGATGACCGAATCGTGGGCCAGACATTATAAGACATTACAAGCTAACTGGTTCATTCTTTTGACCTCCATTATGTCTGCTTAGAAGGAAGAAAATTATTATTATTATTGCTGTCATTTTTGTTCTTTTAACAATTACGGTTAAAACACAATCAATTTTGGTTTCTTCTTTCTACAAAGGGATTTAATGTAGTATTCAGTTTCTGATCTCTGACTGGCAGTTGGAGTTTAAGCTGACCAACATAAACATCAGCGCAGTTACATTTCAGGCAGAAAATGTAATACTTATATTAGAATTATTACTTTTTTTTGTGCAAAAAAAAAAAATCGCAGTGAGAATAGGGGAAAAAATGTGCTTGAGTACCTGCTTTGCAGTCAATGTAATGATGTCAGGTCTGCAGATCTCACACAGCTCAGTGACAATTTTTAGAACGGATAAACTGGGGATATGTTGTGTAGAGAAATACAAGGTCACAGATTTGAGTCCTCGAAAGCCAAAATGATTTACGCTAATCCTAGCACTCAAAACGAGCACTCAAAAAGAGAATTTAGAGGTACAAATCACAATGATGGTAATGGGGGAAAAACACTACTTTTTCAATAAAACTTACTTTGAATAAACAAATTTGCAGTACTGCTAAAATGGACAGTACGGCCAGATTATTGTCCTTATTATAACTTATATTTATAGTTATATTACGAAAGTATTCACATGAAAGGTTAGCGAATGTGTGTAAGGCTACGAAGGACGTGCAGATCTGCTTTCCATGTAACACTATCACTCTGTTACACACACAGCTTTAGTGTAGATAGCCAGACAACTCTAGTCCTCTTTAATACAATGTGAAAATTAACTCTTACCTACCTGACTGTGCAGTCACTCATCTTACAGCTAGAAACTGTTTTATCAATAACTAAATCGCAAATAACAATAGATATTTTTTTTTGTCTAATGTGTATATGTTTGAAATAAAGCTTTTTTAATGATTTTTTCATTATTCATTCCGAGGAATATGTGGTAAGCGTAACAATGAAAAAGAGGATCATATTGACACTAATAAAGCTCTTCAATCCCGAGAGCTCTTCAGTTCCCTCGTACCGTCTCGCATGTCCTCTTCTGATAAGAGCCATACTTAATCTTTTCTAGTTTTAACTGTCGCTGCTCTCTGGTGTTACCTACTTTCAGCTATTTCCATATTTCTACAAGCACCTCATTTCCTGTGTTGGCTTGCTTTCTAGTTTCCACTGGCCCGATTTTTTTACTCCTGTTTTTCTTTCGCTCTGCAACATTATGTATATTTTACACATACTAGGTATGTTATGTAGCCCATAGCTGTGTGTTTCAGACACTCCAAGACCGTATGCTTGGCTGGCTCTGTTTTTATGACATCATCTTGTCGCTTGTGTTCAGGATATTGTACAGAACAGTGGCTGATCGAAACATAACACCATTCATTGTTTTTAAGTAAGAAGTGTTTGGATGGAAATATAAATCTAAAAAAAGAGGACATGTGGCATGCAAAGTGTTTGTTTAATAAGCCCTCAGCCTTCTCTCCGGTGTTTGTGCAGTGCAAGTGTGTGTGTGTGTGTGTGTGTGTGTGTGTGTGTGTGTGTGTGTGTGTGTGCGTGTTTTTAAAATGCAGTGGTGTGTCAGCACACTCCTCACTCCCCGGCTGACTAAATAAGGCAAGGCAGCTTATCACCACTGGACAGAAATACACAACCAAGTGCACACTAAAACACTACTTCATCACTACTGATTGAGGCTGTGTGTGTGTCTGTTAATCAAATATATAACATTTTTGCAATGTATAAATTTAATTCAGTTTGAACAGTCTTTCAGTTAACAATGGAAATTGGCGCATAGCAGCTTTACAGAACTAAATACATTACAAATTTAACTTTTACATTTATACATAAGTTCCTATTAGTTTGTCCCTTATAGGTGTGTCCCTAATTAGCAGGCCAGTGGCGATAGTGGCAAAGAAAAACGAGGTGGTGTGAGGAAAAAACTAAATCGAAAGTGAACCTATTCTTATCTAGGGTGGCATTGAATGTCCATTTATTACAGTTCCCTTATTTTTAAGGTTATTAACTGTTCACTGTTGGACACTTGTATGCAAAAACTGTTATATACGACAGATAAATATATATATATGTCATAAATGTTGTATATATTTGTATTGTACAACTATGACATATGATTATTTATTCCTCAAAATGTAGAAACAGTTATAGACCTAAATGTTTATTCTTTAAAGTAAAATAAAAAATGATTAGAAGCATTAGAATGGGATCAATGACATCATAATGATGCCTGTTATTTTTCATTTTGCTTTTTAGAATCATCAGTGTTGATTAAAAAAAACACAATTAAATGTCTTTATGAGCTTCTTTAAATGCACTGTAATGTTATATATTAATATTTTACTGTGTATATAATATGTACATGTATTATAGCAGATGTTCTAAAAGTTCTTGCTGCAAGACAAATCACATTTTAATCGTAACGTATTTGTTCTAATACTGTACATTATGGTTTCTATAGCAGCTCATTTCACAGGGACTTGGATGGTGTCAGTTACATTTTATATATATATATATATAAAGAAAGAGAGAGAGAGAGAGAGAGAGAGAGAGAGAGAGAGAGAGAGAGAGAGAGAAAGTATTATACTAATTAGTCCATAGAGTAATCGGATAAGAAGTACTTTTCCTTTATTTAAAGAGCAATAAGAGATATACAAGAGAAAATAAGATGGGTCTCTTAAAGTGAACAAGTAATTTTTTTTCTTTTTTAGAAAAATCTAAATTCTTATTGCTGAAAAAGCAATCTGCGTTTAGTGCATTTAATTGCCATATTCAAAATATGCCAATCAAAATGCAAATACAAATATATAAACAAAATATCATAAATAAAAAATATAAAAATACATTTAAAATGACTTTAAAAAAAGGGTAAAAGCACTGTATGGAGTTTTCTTTATGTTTTAGTCTGAAACGATCGCAAACTTTGCAAACTTTCTGAAAAGGGGTATTGGCGACATAGATAGCACGCACAACCTTTGTGTGAAGAGTAGCGTACGCACAGAAAGGAACTGGAAACGTGCGTACGCTACTCTTCACACAAAGGTTGTGTGTGTATAAATTATTCGCCTTGATGCTTTTTTGTATTCGAACCAATTGTTATTAACATTATATCATTACAGTGAAGCATGGTGGTGGCAGCATCATGCTGTGGGGATGTTTTTCAGCGGCAGGGAGATATTCAGGATCGAGGGAAAGATGAATGCAGCAATATACAGAGACATCCTTGATAAACACATGCTCCAGAGAGCTCTGGACCTCAGACTGAGGTGACGGTTCATCTTTTAACAGGACTACGACCCTAAGCACATAGCCAAGATAACAAAGGAGTGGCTACTGGACAAATGTCCTCTAGTGGCCCAGCCAGAGCACAGACTTGAACCCTATTGAACATGTCTGGAGAGATCTGATAATGCCTGTGCATCGACGCTCCCCATCCAACCTGATGAAGCTTGAGAGGTTCTGCAAAGAAGAATGAGAGAAACTGGGTGTGCCAAGCTTTTTAGCATCACACTCAAAAAGACTTTAAAAGACTTAAGAACAAAATTTTTTTTTTTTTGGTGTTTATAAATTTGCAAAGATTTTCGAAAACATCATTCACATTGTCATTATGGGGTATTGTTTGTAGAATTTCGAGGGAAATAATGATTTGAATCCATTTTAGAATAAGGCTGTAACATAACAAAATGTGAAAAAAGTGAAGCACCGTGAATACTTTCCTGATTCACTGTAATCAAGGTCTTCTCAGGAACACAGGGAACACAGTTGTTTGAAAATAGAATTAGTATGAATAGCATAATGTGTTTTGCAGACCGCTAGGCATGCTACTTCAGCGGTTAGAGAAATAAACAATGCTAAGTACTATAAAGAATGGGCCCGATAGCTGAATATAGTTATTGAAAGAGTCATATTAAAAGTGAAAATAACCAAAAAATCCAATCCAAATTTGCTAGCCGTGTGTGTGTCTGTTTCTGTGTGTGTGTGTGTGTGTGTGTGTGTGTGTGTGTGTGTGTGTGTGTGTGTGTGTGCCTGTCACTGTGAGAGTGTTAGTTAGTTAGTTAACAGGCTCGTTTTGTCCTGGACAGTGATACTGTGCTGAGTGT
The DNA here is from genome assembly GCF_014805685.1 of Silurus meridionalis. NCBI lineage: Eukaryota > Metazoa > Chordata > Actinopteri > Siluriformes > Siluridae > Silurus > Silurus meridionalis. Next base: position 5,672,440 of record NC_060904.1, on the reverse strand, counting down.
GCATTACTGTACAAAAATATTTCTCAGCAGCAAACCCTTTAAAGATTTTAGCTCTCCATGAATAGCGCGAAGCCTGTGACATCTACGCCATCACTTAGTAATTACACAAACTCTGAAACCAACTACATTTTTGGCGTCTTAGTTGATAGCAGATCGAAACGCAGGCAGTATAAGGACATGATTTTGGTTTGTTTGGCAGTTATGTATGTGTTTTAAAATCTGCCATAGCTACCACTGAGGTAGCTGAAGTTTAGATCTCAGTAACTGTTTGTTCCCACCACAGTGCGAGTGTGTGTGTATAAGTGGGTGTGTGTGTGTGTGTGTGTGTGTGTGTGTGTGTGTGTGTGTGTGCATGTGTCTGGCTGGCCATATGGGTTTGTTTATTTTGTGATTGAGATCAATCAGCTGGAAAACCAAGTACCATTCTGTGCTATTCTTTTGACAGGGGAGTAAAATGGAAGTGGGCAAGAATTGATTGAGCAATTAGACACACACACAATGTTGCCAGGCAATGTGACCCTTTCTTCACCAGGTTTAATCTGTGAATACAGGGTGTTGAATTCAGTTCAGTACACCGGTAGGAGTGTGTGAGTGTGTGTGTGTGTGTGTGTGTGTGTGTGTGTGTGTGTGTGTGTGTGTGTGTGTGTGAGAGAGGGAGAGAATGATGAGAGGGTCAGTGTTTGTGCATGGACGCTAAAGTGTTGCCATAGTGATTCTTCTGCTCTTCTTGTTACACACTTCTATTTTTTTTTTTTTTACAGAAACTGTGGGTGTAAAAAGGAGAGAGAGAGAGAGAGAGAGAGAGAGAGAGAGAAAAATCATTTTTTTAGCTTTTCTATTAAAATTGCTAGCTTTTTTTAGAAGAATTGTATGAATCCCAAATAATGGTTAATGGAATGCGGTAGCATTTTAATTTATGTTAACGATAAATAAGGACCATCAAATTAAGTTCTAAAAGGATTTACAAGTACTGTACGAATGAGAAAAACAACAGAAGAGTTAAATTATCAAAACACAAGTAGCTAAGAACAAGATCGATAACAAATGTTACATTATTATCCGAACGCACAGATATGAATTAAGTGCAGTTCATTGTAAGAGGCAACATCATAGCTGGGCTCTGAATACAAGTAACATTCCACACAAAAATATTTTACATTTACTAAACTTTACCACCCTAAACTTTGGTATGGGATGTTCAAAAGACACATATGGGAGTGGCAGCCACTTGCTAAGGTGCCTAACCTGCATATTAATTTTTGTTTTGTGGTATGAATGAATGAATGAATGAATGAATGAATCTGTAAGCATACAGTGGCCCAGATTACTGCTGCTCCAGACAGCAGATTTTGCTAAATGTAATTTATGTGCATTTAAATTTTGATTGTATCTGACATATTCTGTTACTGCCACCTTAAATTATAAGTGTGAAGTGAAAAATGGGCAAGCTTAAACATTTAAGTTTGACAAGGACCATATTGTGACGTCTAGACGACTGGGTCAGAGCATCTCCAAAACTGCAGCTCTGGTGGGATGTTCTGGTCAGCAGTGGTCAGTATCTATCAAAAGTGCCCCAAGGAAGGAACAGTGGTGAACCGGTGACAGGGTCACGGGCGGCCGACGCTCATTGATGCTTGTGGGGAGCGAAGGCTGGTCTGTTGGATCGGACCACATGGGACAGTAGCTCAAATTGCTGAAGAAGTTAATGCTGTTAATGCTTAACTTGGCAGGACTGTTTTGGCAAACACAATATCAGGCAGGTGGTAATAAAGTTATGCGTAATCAGTGTATGTTGAAACGCTTCTACCTAAGTATTCATAATGAATTTAATGAACAAATTAATTACAACTACAGATAAAATGTTAGATGTTTCTAACTAATTTGGTGCTATTATAATTCAGGTCATGTCAGTCCTTCAATTGTAGATCATCTAACGAGCTTAAAGCTATCAACGACTACTGCTTTCTTTTGGCTTCTCCCATTAGGGGTCGCCACAGCGGACCATCCGCATGTTTGATTTGGCACGTTTTTACGCTGGATGCTCTTCCTAATGCAACCCTCCCCATTTATCCGGGCTTGGGACCGGCACTAAGGCTTGTGCAATCCTAATGGATGGGGTTGGTTCCCTGAACGGGGCTCGAATCCGGGCCGCAGCAGTGAGAGCGCCGCATCCTAACCACTAGACCATTAGCAGGTCAATTTTCTTGACTTGACTTTTTTAGATGATTTCACGTACTTTCAGAAAATTAACACTTTCCCGTTGTCTGTAAATAACAGCGTAGCGAGAGGAAATGAATCTCTTTGTTCATATCTACACATAACAAAGCAACAAAATTGGCTATTGAAATCAAATCAATAGCAGACTGTTTCATCCCCGGAGATACATCCTGCCGATCCTCCAGCATGCCTATAAACATGAATATTTTTCTCCAAATGGTCTGTTTAGGGTGTGGATTGAGGTCAAACTTCAGCTTCACAATTCCATCACTCTTTTAAATAATGGCTTTTTGTGTTGGGTTGAAAATCGGACAGAAGGTCTTGTGTGTGTGTGAAAATTCGAAACTGGTTGTACTTCTTCATTGAATAAGATCTTTTTTAGAACTACAATCCAGGCTTTAATGCATTTAAATAGATTCGAGGGAATTCTTATTTACTGAACACAGAGTCCTACTTAGTCTATAAATATGTTAAACATTTGTCCTGATCATCAGAGAAAAAAAACAAATTTGACTAGTGATATTGGGCTGGCTTTTGAGCACAGGCTCACTGAACCTGGCTAATCAGCCTCAGATTTCTGTTCCTTGGCTGAAATGTCTGTGCATGAAAACCCCAGGAGATCAACCAGTTCTGGAATACTTAAACCAGCCTGTCTGGCACCAGAAATCATGCCATGGTCAAAGTTACTCAGATCTTTTATTTTTTTTACTCTGTTGTTTGATGTGAACATTACCTGCAGTTTTAGATCCTGCGTATCCAGTGCACTGCTACCACATGACTGCATAAGTGAGCAGGTGTAAAGGAGGTCAAAATAAATTGACACAAGGTCACACAACTTTCTGTTTTGCATTAATATTGTATTTTGAATAGTCAAAACACCGTCTGAGAACGAACAGCACGTGCGCAACCCTAATTTGTGTTCTTCCTCCCGCTACTTTGCTTGTGTAGATCATATGTAAGTCATATGATTTTTATGTAAATCAATTTTAACATGGTCCATTTCTGCATGCGGATTTCTCAAGCAAAATAAGTGCATGTTTTTTTGGAACACTAGTAAATCTCAAATAAAGTCTCCTTGTTGAGAACGGATTCTTAAATAATTAGAACAGACTGAATAAAATGTTGGATTGGTGTTTGATAAGAGATGAAGTCAAATCAGCACAGGCCAGGTGTATTAAATTGTAATACTTGGCTGTCTTGTTCCAGAAGTATGAAAGGTAGGGATAATAGATGAAATGTAGGTGAAATGAAAATGAGCGGATTTAAGATAGCATGTAAGCGTCGTATGCCATGCCTGAAAGTAAATTGTGGCTGAATGCTGAACTAATAACCCACTCAGTTTATTGGGACAACTGACCTTTCCTGTGATAGGTTGTTCTTTTCCTGCCATAAGTTGGAGCCATACAGTTGTATACTGCGTTTGGATGATGTACTATTTAACATTTCTTTCATTTAAACTCCAAATCTTTTCCAGCATGACAATGCCCCTTGCACAAAGCCAGTTCCCTAAAGATATGCTTTGAATGGGTCGGTGTTGAAGATCTTGAGTGGCCTATTTTCAACTCTGACCTCAACCCTATTGAACACTTTTAAGATAAATTTGAACGCCAACTGCACCCCAGGCCTCCTCATCTCTCCTACCTCAATACCTGACTCTACTAAAGCCTTTGTGTCTGAATGAGCACGTGGATCATCTTTCCAGAAGAGTGGAGGTTATTATAATAGCAAATGGGGACTAAATGTGGAATGGGATGTTCAAAAAACACATACATACCTTAAGGTCAGGTGTCGATTGAGTAAAATGTAATTTATATATAAAAAAATGTTATTTGTACTGGACTAGACAGTCCAGTACACTGTGTATAGAACAGTTTCTGTTAGAGATTTCACTAACGGCTGTGCTGATGTAATAAATGCACCAGTGCATGTCAGTGTACACAAACAAGCAGTGTTAATGTTCATATGTGAATGTACTGTATAGTATGATTGGACTGATACTGATACTTTAAGCTATGACCTTAATGTAGTTTGCTGGTTTAAGCAGATTAAATGTGCGTAGGCATCTGCATTTGCATTTGTGTGCATGCGTGTACTCAGATTGCCTTTTTGTTTTGCTGTCTTGGTCATGGTTACAGGCTTCTTGCCACACACACATACACAATTTTATACACATTAAAGACAGCTGGCCTTTTTGTGTTGAAGATTGAAAAAGGTACAAGTGACTGTTTTTCTGCTTCTTCTGTCTTCAACTGTCCCATTTTGGTGTGTTTGGGCAACCTGTAGCTTCGGATTCCTGTTTTAGGCTAACAAGAGTGGACCCCAGTCTGTAAGGTTTAATGTGTTTTCTAAGATGCTTTTCTGCTCGCCACAAGAGTTACAGTAGACTTCCTGTAACCACAAACCAGGATAGTCGTTTTCCTCTGACCTGCTTTCTGAAATGCTTCTTACTGGATGTTCCTTGATGGGAAATTAGAGGTGCCCAAATTTAGAAGAAAATGGCAGGAAATAAAATCTCAATCAATTTTTTAAGATTTTTTTTTAATGTTAACAAACTATACAGTAGGTCTTGACTAGTATCTATGTGCTTTTTACGCATTCTGCTGCTTCCATGTGATTAGCGTAATTCATTATTGATTTAATTAATTCATTAATTAGCAGGTGCACAGGTCTTTCTGGGTGTATACTGTGTTATACTTGTAGAGCATATACTTTGTATACTTGTTATTGAGTGTATAACAACGTATACTGCTAATAAATGAATTCATGTATTGGATATAGTATGTGGTTTGGGATGGTATATTGAAATGTGGTGTCAAAAGAAGAGAAAAAGAGAACATCATTTTGCTCTTGGAGCCTTTGCAGTACCTAGTGAATAGCCTGGAAAGTAATTGTCAAATTATTTCTGTGAAGAAATTAAGAAACCACAGGAACACACAATGTTCCATAATCAAGTTTATCTTACGTATAATTATCAGCAGTGGTGGACCAAGTACACAAACCATGTACTTGAGTTAAAAAAGGTATATAGTTGGCAAATCATTAGTCCGATAAAACTAAAAAATTGCTCTCTTTATACTTTAACTTGAATAAAAGTACAAAAGTATTTGCCTTTACATGAACTTGAGTATTAAAATTTTTTACAATTTATTATGGCTATAATCCTATTCTTATTTTTGTCACAAGACTCTTAAGTGAAAAGAAGATGATGTTTCTGTGATTATTCTGTATTATTTTAGTGAAATACTGATTGATCTTTAAAATGATCATGAACCTTCTTTTCAACTACGTTCAACTAAAAATCACGCAAATAAGGCCACTGTACCCTGATTAAGTTTTTCTCCACTCATGAATAAAAAGGGAACGACTGATTTTGCAAAATGTAGTAAAAAGTAGGATATATAACTTTAAAATATAGTGAAGTTACAGTAAAAGTCGCCCCAAATAGGAAAGTACAAATACATTAAAAGAAAGCTACTTAAGCACAGTTACGAATTACATTTAGTTTGTTACTACCACTGTTCTGTTACCACAGAAATTAGAGATAAACCTATAATTCCTGCATTGTGAACAGAGCCATTCATTATATTATTCAGATGACGGTGTGGGCGGGACTTCACCATTCACAGCACACCCACACTGATGTCTATTCTGAGCAACAGTTAAAATGCATATACTTCAAATATAAACTCAGTTTTTGTTGCCCTGTAATGACTGCAGAATTCTGATGATAGAATTGTGTGGCTAACATCTCTCGCTCTTTGGATTTGTGTGTAAATTGTGGTATGTGTGTGTGTGTGTTTGCATTATGCTTGTAGACTCATTATGCCTATAGACTATCAGTCCTTTTACAGAGCTGAAAGGAAGGAATAGTATGACGATTAAGTGGCTTTATGTCACTGTCTATAGAATCATTAGCTGCCTGTCGTTCTAATATGTATATGTCTGCTGCTTGCTAATGAATAATGTGGGTTTGTGTTTGTCTGTGTGCTACAGGACAACCCACGCCAGAGCAAAGAGTGAATCAGCAGACCAGGCTGCAGTTGCTGCTGACCAGGAGTCAGATCTTGCAAGGTCTATTGCAAGCGAATTAGCTCCTGACTTCCAACAACCAGGTACACACACACACACACACATACACACACACACACACAAAACATTGAACCTATTATTTGCTCTGAGCAGCAGGCAACTGAACTCTACAAAAGGAAATACTTATATGATGTATCTTGCCTGGGCAATATTTTAAATCCTAACTCGGCTGCTGCTGGCACAGTAATAAAAGCTTTACACTTTGACTTTATAATGATTGAGTCACTGCCAGAGCGATTTTGAAAAGTGTTGCATCATGACTGCAGCTTGCTGAGCAAAATGTGCTTCAGCTCAATAATCTGGAGATCTGAAGTTGCCAAACAAGAGAGCAGCTGTCCTGCTGCTTGGATGGAAAGCTCTAGAGGAGTGCATCAGTACTGGCATCATTCAGGATTCGATAAAAAAAAAGAAAAGTTACAGTAATAAGCAGTTTTTTTATTTCCAGTTTAATGAATTTGCAGTTCCTTCCTTATGTTGAATGGCAACACACTGATTGGCAACTTTCACTCTGTGTGTTATGTTATTGACTAATGTCGAGCCTTCATTTTATGTCTAAGGTTTAGGGGTGACCCCGAATAGTCAAAGATTCAATGCTTCAGTGGAAGGAGGAGGATTCGACTACCAATCTCAGAGTCTAATCTTCACAGAGATGTGATGAAACAAGAATCGTGCCATTTTGTTTATATGGGGGTGGTTAATATCTGATTTCACACAGAAATACTGTTTTTATCCCAATAAGTTCATATACAGCTTGATATGATAATGTTGTAAATGTGAAAAGGAATAAGCTTTTCATAAATATTTTTAACGTGCGTGAAGAAAAATACGACCACTCCCTTAACAGGAGTAAATTAAATTCATTGTAAATTAATATTTGATTGTTCATCAATCATTGATGTTGCGCTGTACTTAGAGCATGCTCGCCCCTATCCCCCCGACCGACACGCGCGTGCACACGCACACACAGACACAGACACACACACACACACACAAACGATTCCACTATCAGTCGACTATAGGCAAGACTTGACAAATCTAATTCGATTATGTAAACCCTTAGTAAAGAACACCCCTAGTAACATGTAGGATTTTCACAATATATTAATACATATGGGAACATATGAAACTTAAGACCAGGCTCAATCTCCTTCCTTCCTGCAAAATGGACTTTCAAGTCACACGTGGTACTGCAACGCAGCTATTCTTCAAATTGTTTTCGTTTTAAATTCTAAGAAAAAAATAAAGAGAGTCTTTTTTTTTGGAAAAAAACAAAACGCATATTGCCAGAGTCCATAACCATGACTACGGTGATTTGTAAGCTTGATTGTTTGCAGAGCAGAGACATTTCATGAGCCTGGTATGTGTGAAAAGCAGAAAGATATTAAGCAAAAAAGGCAACAGTTGCAGTGTGGCATTGTCTCACACCTATTTCTCATCCATCCATCCGTTTATTCATATTCTGTTTCATTCTTGTTATATCTTGGAAAATGGCACAAATAAGCAATCATCACAGGCAGGTGCAAACAAAAACAAAATAGCATTAAAAAAGATTTTGAGGTCAGCGCTTAACAAGGACACATTCAAGTAGTCAAGGGAGTGCATGATAGGAATAGCATACTTTCTAGAACTTTCCTCTTAAGCAGCAGATTTGTTTTTTTGCCTTTGTATTTAAGATGCAGTTGACTGGCATCATGCGTTTTAAAGGAAGCACGTGTCGGCATTTGTCGGCCCTGTTTGTTAGGTTGCAGGGATGGGCAGCATTTATGATACGTGTATTTCAAATACGTATATTTTAAATAAAAAATAGGATTTTTATCGTTTGTATTTGATAGGGTTGAAGAAAATGGCTTCATATTTTGCATCAAAATACTTTAGTGTTTTGTATTTTTGTAGTTTTAATATACTGTAAAATACTTTGTAAGAAGTCTTAATGATGACATCATAAAAAATGCGGCCTCTGATCGGTGCCTACTTGCCAGATTTGTTGAGATCAGAACAGAACATTTCTCCATATGAAAGAAGGTGGTGAAGGTAAGAAACGTGCAGGTTGCCAGCTTTCTAATAGGTGTCCAAGGATTGATAAATATATATTTGATTGCTGAATATTGCACACTAATTGAAGCAGCTGTTCAGTAGGATCATGATTTTGCGTTCCACTGCATAAATGACAATTCAGGTGCCATCCGTTATATTCTTATAATTCACTTGTTTGTCATTGAGTCATTGTTGTTGTAAAGTAGCCCTTTATTAAAAAACACAGATTAACTAAATTTGGAAAAATTATGAGTCATTTGCAAACTGTTAAACATTAAACTGTTGGTTACTTTAAAATGGACCTTCATCTGGGAGATCACAGGGATTATCTATGTAAATATTGAATGTGTTAACATATGTCAGATTAATTGTGTGACTCCACCAGAGAAAAGCGATCAAACATTGTTTACTTAATCAACTGATTCGGTGTGATGGTGAAGGAACAGATCAAATAGGCTAACTGATGGAAGGTTTGTGAAGAAATGTAATGTTTCCTTGTACAAGTATGTTTTAGTATTTTAAAAATACAAAAATACAGTAGTTTCTTAGGATACACTTAAAGTTAAGGTATTTGGTATTTATTTTAAAATACATTTTGTCATATCTTTGCCCGACTCTGTTAGGTTGTGCGACGGGAGAGCATGACTAGTGGATCAGTGCCGAATCAATTGGATGAAAAACTAAATTGAGAGTCTTTGTGTGACAATAGGAGCTTTTATTCTTTGGCATCACTTTAAAGTCTGTTGAGTTTTTCATGCCACAGTGCTTAAAGGATTTTTCTCTCACACTGCTTTCACACACTCAGGTTCTGCCGAGCAGCTGAAACTGGTTTTACGGGCAGATGTAATGTAAGACCGCAGCTATTGAAAGCTGTTTCTATGACTACAATGAAGCACTGTGTTTGACTTGAGCGTACACAAAGCTTTCGAAAGGACTTTTAAGCAGTGCAGCATTCACTTTTTACCATAACAGCACAACCATTCACAACGAGCACTGAAGTATTCATTTTTTTTCCAGTTTCAGTTAATAATTCCCAGTTAATTTCTGACTGAAACTGTATTAGAGTCTAATTTGTGAGTGAACATTGGTTCAACTTTTAAGAATGTGCTGAGAATTTAATTGGATTCCACAATCTTCATGTTAGATAGACGACAGACAGAGAGGGGCCTAGTAATAGCAGACGCCCTCATCTAAAGCTACATACAAAAGTGCTTTGAGTCTCTATTAATGAATAAATGTACACTGGTACATTTTTATAAGATAAATCAAACTACAACTTTGTTGAGAGTTGTTTTTTGGGGGTTTTTTTTAACAAAACTTGGAAAGTGCTAGTTTAATTTTTCAGGAAGAGGTGGGTCTTCAACCGACACTTCAAGATAGCCAAGGTAGTTAGCATTATTACCAGTAGGTAGGTAGGTAGGAGGTAGGTAGGTAGGTAGGTAGGTAGGTAGGTAGGTAGGAGGTAGGTAGGTAGGTAGGTAGGTAGGTAGGTAGGTAGGTAGGTAGGTAGGTAGGTAGGTAGGTAGGAGGTAGGTAGGTAGGTAGGTAGGTAGGTAGGTTGCTCTATCATGCAGTCATGCTAATTTTCTGGTCAATAGCTAGTCAATTGATTCTTTACTGTAACTGTATCCTGTAGCTGCACTGCCTTATACAAAGTTTGCATCTACATGCGTCCACAGTTTGTACACTGTATTTCTGGTTGATAGATAATAATTTGAGTAAATGAAGTCTTGAGATTTTCTAAAAATAAAAAAAAAGCCAGCTGTTATCAACAAATATATGAATCCAAAGTAACGGTTAATGGATTGACAATACATTTGGATCATCAAATACAATTCTAAAAGTTTTTTTAACTAAAAAAAATGTAGCCACGTTGAAGAATATTTGTTACACACACACTTTGTCAGGTGCCTGACCTGCATATTGATTGTGGTTTTGTGGGATAAATTGGTAAATGAATGAATGAATCAGTAAGCATACAGTGGCTTATATTACTGCTTCTCCAGACAGCAGATTTTGACATTTGTCATTTATTTGCACTCATTTCCTGAATGTATCTCACATAAATTCTGTTATTGCCACCTTAAAGTATAAGTCTGAACTAATATATGGTTAAATTTGCTCTGGAATATTTCCTATTTTAGTCCTCAATTAGTGATGGATGGATGGATGGATGGATGGATGGATGGATGGATGGATGGATCGATGGATCGATGGATGGATGGATGGACCGACCAGAAATGTGAGCTCAATACGAAGATGTATTGCATTTCAACACTTTTCAAAGTTCAAGTTTAATGAGCTCTGCCCTGCAAATTCGTATCACAAGAAGATCTAGAAAAAGAACATCATGGCATGACCTCTTCGGAAATTAAAATACAAGATTGTGGAATTGCAGATTATAGCGGTGTGTCACTAGTCCCATTTTACGCAACCAAGCCTTAAGATAAAATAAAATTAACATCAAAAAAGAAGTTGCCCGGTTTGCAGTGTCGCTATGTACAGGAACAGATGGTACATTTAAGCGTTGGCGTGTGCCGCAAATTTTCCGGCAGGTCTCCAAAGAAATTTCTCATGCTGAAAGTGTATCGTGACTGCCCCTTACATGAAAGAACTAGTCTGTCAGTCATTTTGAAGCGGTCAATAATTGATATTGGATTTTTGTGTGTATTGTGTGTGTAAAAATGATTGAGATATTCAAACTATATCTGCACAGATCTTTTCCCATGGCCACTGTACCAGAGGGTTATCAGAGTCTTGATCTCTGCTGGTAATGTGTTGCTTTTCCTAGTAGTTTCAGTGATTCATTGCAATTACACTCACATTTGAGACATCTCGATAATAACTTGTTAATCATCTTCAAATATTTAAAACACTTTGGACAGCTTCTAAGGTGTGAAGCTGTGCCAATATCATGGCTTCAACTGCTTTTTTTAGGATCGTCACGGAAAAACTAAATCCCACTCTGCATTTCTTATAATCAACATGCCTTTTAGTGGTGTCCAATATTAATTTTTTGATGCATTAGATTTTATTTTTTCATTGACATGCTGGTTTTTCTACATTTTTCTACATTACTTGCAATCCAGTTCAACTACCTGCTGATAGTGGTGCAATTAAGCCCTTCACTTAATTTGTCCATCCGTTGTCCTCGTTGTCTCTTTGGTCTCTAACTAGTCCAGTGATCCTTTGCAGTATCCTATAACTTATGCATTGCATTCGGAAACTTCAAGTTTTGAGTCTCCACTGTTTCTACACGGAATTTCTCATTCGTTCGACATCATTGGTAAATGGTTTTTGAAAAAAGAAGCACTGGCTCTCTGTTTTTTTTTTCCAGACAGCAAAATGTCTCCCGATTGAGTTTAATGCATCTCGTTTTATATTTAACACAATTGAAACTGCACTAACAATATCCCTTTGTGATATTAGCATGGCACAATACACTCATTTCTCAAAGTATTAAAAAAAATTTAATGCAGCACCAATGACAATTTCGCTCCAGAATCTGTAATTGCCTCACAAATATTTGTGGATATTGATGTAATATTATACATATTACAAATATTGCGTAATAACGAACATAAAAAAAAAGATAACGACGAGGTAAAAGAATAGAAATGTTTGCTGCTTGCTGTCAGCTGTATGCTTCTCATCAACCTGGGAAGAATTACTACCTGTTCCTGGATGGTTCTGTCTTGTATACTGTAATCCCGTCCATAAATTAGACTATAAACATCATAAGAAGAATTAATGCCTGCACGTGTGACTGACATTTATGTTAGATTAGCACAAAAGTGTGTGACAGCAATGACCTTTCAGTGCAGCAGAACCCTGCTCTGTGCACCTCTAAAATCGCCATGTTGGAATGGGGGCAAGTGCAGCAACGACGAACGAGTCCCTGACTCGCAGCAGCTGTCCATTCCTTTACTCACACCGGTGAACATGTGACCTCAGTCCGGCTTCTTCTGTCTTTCCTGTCTCACTCTGTACTAGGCACTTGTGCAAGGTGCATAGCTGATAGTAAATAATCACCCCTAACCTCTCTGTGCACTATTCATGTCAGCATGTCACTTAAATACGCATAGTGGCACTGGAAGGGGGTAACCTTTCTAAATTATTATCAGTGTAGACAAATGTGTGCAGAAGCAAAGAGCATTGTATGCATGTTCGCATACAATGCTCTTGTCAATAAACCTGAAGGATGCAGAGATTTTATTTATAAAAGTTTTTTTTTTCCTAAACGCTTCTGGGAAGGCATGGGTGTTGGGGTTTCTCCCTATAATTGAGATTAGGTATGGATGTTAGGTGAAGAGGCCTGAGGTTCCATTGGTGTCCCAATTCATCCCAATTGTGTTAAGTGGGGTTGAGGTTGGGGATCTGTGCAGGACACTCCAACCTCAGGAGCTGTGTGTTCATGACTGTTTTTGTGCACAGGAACATTTTTATGCTGGAACAGGTTGAACACATACAAAGAAAATTTAAGAGAAGTGAGCTCAAACATTTACCCACATAGTTTTCTAATGTGAATTATATTTAATATGCTTTTATTGGAAAACAAAAGCTCATGACTATTTAATGTGAAGTAATTTGTGGGTGTATTATGTATGTGCATGGTAATTATTGCTCTCTCTCTCTCTCTCTCTCTCTCTCTCTCTCTCTCTCTCTCTCTCTCTATATATATATATATATATATATATATATATCTATCTATATATATATATATATATATATATATATATATATATATATATATATATATATATATATATATATATATATATATGTATATATATATATGAGTATGAGCAATGAGTATGTTTGACTTCTCTTAATAGAATGGTAGCAATGCCTCATCATGAGGAAAAGTGATTCTTGTTGTGCTTGTTTATAATCTGTTTAAAAGTCTTGTTGTTGGTTTCTGCAGTTCCAAGAGCAGGCTAAGCATTTTATCGAATTTTTATGCAATTTATATGAATTTGACTGCAGATTGGGGCATATAGTTACAGATGTCATACAGTTAATGTTATACAGTGTTTTCACTGGCTGAGGATTGAGTCATAAATCTGTTTCTTTAGTGAAAAGATACTTTAATTCTCCAAACCATGTGTGGAATTTAAATGGATAGCATAATGCAGACTGATTATTATTGAGTTATTGCATGAAATGATGGTCAATAGAGAAATAATCTCACTAACCTATTATTGTTTTCTAGTTTTGCACACCTCAGTTGTTTGGTGATGTCAGTTTTCTCGGAAACACCATTATGCAACTACAGGATTCTGTTTTTACTGTATTTCATTGGTTTTATAGCGTATTTAAGTAATTCAAATTTCCAACAAGCTCCAATGCTGGTTACCAGTGTAGACAAAGGGATGCAGGAGGAAAGAGCATTGTATGCATGTTCACCATGTTCTCGATCCTTTACTGTTTTAATTTCCGTCGCTTTCTAATGTCTGTGTATAGAATGTGCATTGTACTGTATGTGAACAGGATTGCAGTCTTTCATGAGAGAGTTGTGTGTTTCAGAAAAATTAGATTTGAGAGCCATTTTTACAGTTCATAGCATAAGTTTATAAATCCATGCTGGAGTCATGTTATTAACCCAAAAAGTTGTTTGGTTATGTCAGATTTCTCAGAAACCCCATTACGCAACTTCAGGGTTCTGTTGTTACTGTTTTTAAATTGGTTTCATAGTGAATTTAAGTAAATGTAATTTCCAACAAGGTCTGATGCCGGTACTGAATCTGTAGTCTAAACATTTCTTGTTCTCATTTCTTGTCCAGCTGAGGTATTTATGTCTGTTCTATTCACAAGCTCTTTTAAAATTTCAGCACATATACAAAATGAATAGAAAGCTTTTGAATGTATGTGCTTATCATCCTGCCTTTTTAACTGTGAAACACCCAATACAATTCTTTCAAATCATCAGGTATCACTCTGTCAGATATCTTTCCCCCTGCTCGATCTTCTTTTCCTGCTCTCACAGGCCTTGAGTACATAAAGCAAAACTTCACTGAGCATGTGGAGGAGATTAAAGAGGCTCCACCACAGGAGGAGAAGAAGGAGGAGAAAGAGAAGTCTTCATCAGGCAGTCCTTTTTATCGCCGCGGCACGACTCCATCACACTCGCCCACCCACAGCCCATCACCCTCACCTAAATCATCATCAACGAAAAAACAACAACAAGCAAGTGCTGGCCCGACAAGAAAAATAAGCAAAGAAAGCACTAGCGCAAGCCGTAAAATTAGCAGAGACAACAGTGCTCTATCCCATAAGATTAGCAAAGATGAAAGAGCCACCATCGTAGCCGAAATTAGCAAAGCTCCAGCCGTCAAAGATACTGCACCACCCCCAAAGCCACCCAAACTCAACAAACCATCAGTGAACGGCCAGTTGCACACTGCCTATCATAGCTATTACGTGAAAACCCAAAAGTACATCCCTCCACCTGAAGAACCGGAGGAGGAAGATCGTGAAATGACTCAGTCGAGTTTAGCTCGGCTGCCACCACCTACTAAGTTAGTGCCATCACCCACGCCAAAACCAGAGACAAAGCTCAGGAAACAAGAAAGTATAAAACCAAAGAGTCTCGCTGAAACCAAGAAAGCCAGTGTGGAGATCCCAAACGAGGTGTTAGAAGACGGTACGGTAAGTGGTGTCATCTTTGTTGTCTCTACTATGTGCATAAAATAATATAAAATAAAATAAAATTCATCGGTTCCTTTAATCATAAGTGTGTGTCTGATTTACGTTCCAGGGTCCGAATTCTATTTTAGTTGCCATGGTGATGCTCTTGAATATTGGATTGGCCATCATTTTTGTACACTTCTTGACATGATCGTGCTGTGTTTTAGGTAAGCCATGATCTTGTTGATCTTAGAATTTTTACTTGAACATCACTTGGAAATGTTGTCATGTTTTTCTTTATAAACAAATGAATTTATTATTCTATTTTGTTTCATTTTTTTGGTGTGTGATCGCTATTGGATCATGAATGTATTTTCTAGGGAATTACATATGCAGAGGTGCCAGCATCTTCGCTTTATCACAATGTTGGAAGCTTTTATAGTTCCCTTATTGTTTATGGAAAACATTTTTGGAACAATTTTTGGTAGCTCATATTTTCCAGACATTTTTAAAAGCATCACAAGAAAGCTGCACATTTTGCATTGGTGCAACTTGATTGTATAATGTAAACAAAAGGCTTTGGCTACATCTGAGTAAACAAAGTTAAAAAAGGGCCTAACTGTATAACCAGTGGTGGACAGTAATGAAGTATATGCAAGTTGGTACTGTACTTAAGTAACTTTTTATTCAATACATTTTGCGAAATTAGTCGTTCCTTTTTATTTACGAGTGGATAAAAACGTAGCTTTTATTACAGCCATAATAAATCATACTAAATGTAGTATATTGGATACTTAAGTACATTTAAAGGCAAATACATTTGTACTTTTATTCAAGTGAATTTTGAGCACATTTCCTTTTACTGGTATAATATTTTACCTACTGTATCTCTACTTGAACTCAAGTACATGGTTTGTGTGCACCACAAACCATGCTATTTTTTTCGGGTTAAACTATAATAATTTCCTCATAATTCCCACCCACATGCTAGCGCAGCCCTTATTTGGCACCTACCAGCCAGGGTGCATGAAGGCTAACAAGTAAAGCCAGCAAACCCAATGATTTTTGGAGTGCTGTTACCGATCCATGGCAAAGCAGCAGAACACTGTGTAGAAAGCGCTAACTACCATCTTCCTCATTACAGATGACCACAGTAGGCTAGTGTTTCTGTGACTGACAGGTGAGAGAGTAACACCGTACTGCCCATCCAGAGATCATGAGCAAATACGCTCTCTTGGACTGCGCCACGGATAGCTGGGGCATCTTTGGTGTTCAAACTTGCAATCTCTTGAGAGTAGAGCGAATGCTGTTGCGCCAATTAAGAGCGCAATAATTTGATTCATTTAAAGGCATAAAATAAAGATGTTTCACTGCAGTTCCAGAGCATATATTATTACACAGATATGGAACAGACAGTAGAGCACAGATTCTGTGGTAAAATTTTATTTCGTTTTACCCTCTGCTACGATTTGTTAGCTATGTTCGCACTTCTGCATATGCAAATATAAAGGAAGGAATTGCACCATATATTAAACAAATGCTGTCCTAATAAGGGGCTGAAGTTTGAGCAGAAACATGGGTCATGACCTTTATAATGAAGATATTGTTCTTAAAAAATTTTAGGTGTACAGCAAGAGATTCTAGCTCAATTCCTTTAGGCTAATGGTACTCTGCTCTTCTGAGCTCAGGACGGTTGTTGGCTGGATATTTTTGGTTGGTGGACTTTG
This sequence comes from Silurus meridionalis, assembly GCF_014805685.1. NCBI lineage: Eukaryota > Metazoa > Chordata > Actinopteri > Siluriformes > Siluridae > Silurus > Silurus meridionalis. The sequence continues at coordinate 5,655,746 of NC_060904.1, read as the reverse complement.
ACACTGAGGTGTTTAAAGGTTACTGGTTCCCTTGTCACTGCTGTAAGAATAATCCACCATCTAAATAATATCTGGTCAGCAGTAGCAGATATTTACATTGATGGATGGGGTTGAACAGGGCTAATAAATTATGTAGCGCAACAGATGGGCTACAGACATCTCCAAAAGCAAATTATATACTAAGTGTATTTATAGCTATAGTATAGTAAGTATAGGTGGCTCTACACTGCCAGGCAAACAACGGTTTTTGAACATTTTATGTGTTTACTTTTTCTTACATTTTTTAAAAAAAATGCTAATTTTATGAGAAAATTATTTACTCACCTACACAGCGTTTTTTTTTTTTTTTTTTACACATTCTATAATAGTAATTAAACTGTAATAAAGCACACAACACTTACGCTGTTCAAAAACTGGCAAAATACTGCAATGACACTTTAGCAAAGATCATAATGAGGACTTATTATGTATTCTAAATTCCAATTGTGTTTTTTGTATCTTGTATGTAAAATGTATTTTCCCCCTGTTTTGAACGTCATTAGACAAGTGAGAATAGACCGATATAATATTTCTTCCTGTGGAATTTTCTTGCAAGCAGTAATCAATCTTTCTAATCATTTTGATTCCTTAGTCATGGAAATAACACAGTGTTACATGAATCTGGCGCTGGTCCTTGGCCGTGGGAGCAACAGAGGAAGTTTTGGAAAATAAGAACGCCTTTGGAGGACGACGTAACTTTTCACGGCTCGTTTCGCCGTGTGAAAGACTGACTGTTATGGGGAGGAAAAAAAAAAGAGCAAAGCAATGAGGAATAAAAAACGAGAGAGGTGTGTGAGAGAGAGTTTAGGGTGTGCTGATCCGAGCTGGCCGCACTGTGTGGAAACGTTCGGTACACTTTTATATGACAGGCACAAACAGCTGCCTCGTTTCTTTCCCGTCTGACGTGTTGGGTTCGGAGATTTATGCTCAGTGCCAGAGGAATGTGTTCAGTGGTCTTTCCACGCTACTCAGAGAAAACTGAATACACACACACACACACTCCACGGCCTCCATCGTCAGTCCTATAACATTACACACTATAGCGTCACTGTTACTGTGGGTAGGCATGTGCTAAAATCAATACACTGTTTAATCATATTGAATATATCGCTTTTTATGCATCATTTTTTCAATTGAGTCCATTTAAAATTAAGGTAATCAGTTCATATTTTCAATTATGCAAAGCATTACACAACATTGTGTTGAATATTGGGATTAAAAATATCATCAGCACATGTCTATCTGCAGGAACACGCCCTGTTTTACGGTAGCATTCGATTCATTTTTCTCTGTTGTCCTCATGCACTCAGTCGCAGACGTACTTCAGTTCTACTTTTATTTTTTGCTTTATAAAAATTAAAAAAAAAGAGTTAATGTAGAAAATGTGCAATATGTTTTTTTTTTTTTTTATGATAAATATCACACAATCTATGGGCTTTTAGCCGACAGCTCACTTCCTTCCATAATTGATCACAAAAGAATAAAAGGAAATGCAAACCGATTTGACGATGAGATGAGGATAAAGACGGAAAGGACTGGTTACTGTAATAAGAATCGCCATGCGTACAGACACATGGGTGAATATTGTTTACTAAAATGTAAAGGAGGTGAAAATGTTTATGCTGTATGTATTTGTGACTTGAGCCTTGCTCACCGCGCATGCAGTTTCTTCGATTTACTGCGTTGACATTCACGCGGACGACTAGGCGCATGTCGATAATCGTCCCAAGTTTTATATCTCAGTGTACATAATAATGAATTAAAACGATACCTACTATTGTTTAAACTATTGTTAAAAGCTTATAAGGGAATAAAATAAATAAGAAATAAAATGAACAAGAATTTAGACACTAAATGCAGCACGTCACAGTTTCAGTGCGAAGCGCAACAAGTAAAAACCGATTATCGGCACGTGCCTACGAGTGAGCGGTAAGGAATAGATAAAAAAAAAAAAAAAAAAAACTTGTTTTAGGTTTTAAAAAAAGTCTGAGCTTTGTTTGCATGTTAGAAAACAGACTATTTGAAATTCTCTGTTCGGTGATGAATTAACCCCTTCAGACCTGTTTTATGTGTGAATTTAAAGAATCAGCAATTTTTTATTTTGGTGCCATCAAATATAATCATCAGCAATCAAAAGATGTACATAAATAATGGGGTTCCCTTCAGAATTATGCATATTTTCTTTGTTTGTCTGACACATGAAGCCAGCTCACCCACATGTTTTTGCACTGCTGTGCGTGGTATGACACAGAACAGCGTAATACACTCGGAGGATAAGAGCTGTCTGCCCTCTTCCACATACTTGAACCTACAGACATTCGGGATTGGGAGATACATTTCTTTAGGCCCAAAGTTCATCACTTTTTGATTAGAAACTATTAAATCGAAACATCGTTTTGAGATTCAGCACTGAATCGTTGCCTTATCACTCGAAAATATGTTTGGCTTTATCCATTTATACATTTTAGACTAAAATCCCTGTATCATGATATAGACACAGGGTGTGGAGGGGTTAATTCAGGTATGTGATACATTGAATGACAGATGTGTTGCAAATTCAAGAGTCTTTAACTACTGTTTACCTCAGAGGAATGCAAAAGATGCAAAAAAAAGAAAAAGAAAAAAAGAAAGAAACATGCCTTGTCTTAATTCTTTAGTAAGAGAACACTACATCGTGCCACTGTTTTGTTGCATTATTGCTGGCACATAGTGGTGATTTTATTTTGGATTTCAGATTTCATTACCAAGTCTGTGTGCATTTCAAAGAAAGCTTATTTATTCTGTAATGAGTAGTGCATCGTTATTATTTCGATATTATTTTAAAAGACATGCGTGCACAAAGGGCTTGCATAGGCTATGCTGTATTAGTTTTTCTTACTGCTTCGCTTAAATGACTTCAAATCCACTACGTTACCACCATTAAGGCCAATATTTGAGTAAGGCGGTCTCTACATGCACTACAGTCCAAACAAATGTGCTGTTTTACTCATTTGAGACTGGAAGGTCAAATTCTTTTCTAGCGTTATCGAGCATCATCTCTTCTACCATGCTGTATATGCAACATTTGTTTACTCGCAGTCGCTCGCTGGCATGCAATGCAGGGATATTGAATATAACTGTGCCTACTGAATGTAATTATGTACCACTGATGATTAGGAGAAACCTTCAATATATATAAGCTTCAGATGTTTTAGGGCAGTCAAACAGAAATATAATGACGTGATTATTGTATAATATAAATTCTATAGGTTTCCGAGAGAAATATCAGAAAGATGGGTATGCTACAATTTTTTTTTTTTTTTTTTCGAATCAAATATGTACAGAAAATAACAGCTATTTTTATGATGTTTGAAATATCTAAAAAAAAAAATTAAGCATTATATGGTACCTGTTTTGCCACTTTCCTTTTTTTTTTTTTTTTAATTACAATTTTTGTGAATATGTGTTATGCATTGTAAATGGCCTGTGTTTATGTTTTCCCAGTCGATTTATTATTTTACGAACTATTCAAAGGGCAGAATTATTTTTCTAAAAACTAACAGCTATTGCACAAAGAAAACATTTATAAACAGCCGTTGGACTCTGTTTTTTACAAAGCTTAGTCCGTTACCCACGTTGGTATTTTTCTAACGTTTTGCACATTTATTTAATGGGTGATTGACGTAATAATCAGTTGTGTCACACATTTTTGACAAAAAGAAAAAGAAAAAAACATTTGGTTCAACTGATGAATAATACAAGCTGCAAAGAGCCTTTATTGTAGATATATTTTACCACTGGAGGAAAAGAATGGTATGACTTTTGTCATTTGAAGCACATTAAGCCCCAGTGACATTTGTACTCTGGAGATTGTAACAGAAATGGTCTGTGTATAACAATAAAAAATGTTATGCCTCACAATTTATACAGAAAAAACGTGTCCTGTTTTTGCTCGTGTCTCTAAATCTCACTGATGATTAACATCAATATTCCTGATAGAATAAAATCCCACAAATCCTTTCTATGTTCATAACTCCTCAGGACAAAATAATGTAGGAATTGCAGTGCTACCACCAGCACGTTTCTGCTTTACATTTCGAAACACTAGGCATTAATAAAGAACACTTATTATGTTCTGCGTCTAGTCGTTTAAAGGTGCATTTCAGCACTGTAAGCAGTGCGATAAATAAACAGGCCGAGCTCAAATCCTGTCAGCGATTTCCTTTTACATGCCTAAAAGTGGACATGGGGCGTATATAGAGTTGTGATTATACAGATTTGCTTTCGCGCGTGTAATCTTACACTTGTTCCGAGGCCACGGTGAGCCTGTAGCATGCTGCTAAATTTAGATAATGGCTCGTAAGCAGTGAACAGATCCCCACTGACTTTATTGAAAAAAGCATTGCCAAGACATCAATAGCCTGCAGGTCATCTTTCCATACTTATCATAACTCCGTCCGGCAGACATCACCACTGAGACATTTAATTAGATTATAATGATGATTGTCAATCAACTTTATTACAGTTATGTGAACAAAATTCAGGACAAAGTACATTGATGTTTAAGGAAGTGATGTCATCGATTATGGCTAATATTCGACAGATTTATAGTTGATGCAATAGTTTAAAAAAAATTAAATGTTTTTATTTATTATTGATTGACATACTTGGTACACAGATACACATTTACGGGTCACTGTAATATGAACACCTGTACTCCAATCAGCCAATCATGTGGCAGTCACACAATGCATAAAATCATGGAGGTAAAGAGGACAGAGGGGTATGGAGACGAATGATCCGCTGTGACGAACCCTAATTGGAGAAGCCGAAAGAAGAAGAAAGGTCAATAGTAAATGTTCACATCAAACATCAGAATGAAACCGACACATGCTCTCTGTGACATGGTTGTTTCAGAGAGGCTGGTTTGAGTGTTTCGGGAACTGCTGATCTTTTGGGATTTTCACCCACTACAGTTTCAGAGTTCACACAGACCATTAAATAAAGATTTTTTAAAGATGATCTGCATTGCATTTTTTTGCTGCGATGTGATTGGCTGGTTCAATAACAGCATGGATGTGCACTTGTGGAGTTGTTTAATCACTATACAAACGATATAACGCATAAATATAAATATATTGATTGAATTAGGACAATAATTCATCAACACTAGCTGACCAATCAGATTAGAGAATTCAATAGTGCTGTTATATAAAAAGTTCCAAAATTCCAAAACAATTTAGATTCGTCTGCACACGCAACTTTTCTATTATGCAATATAATATAATGCCCAAAAACAAAACATACAACACTCACATTACACACAATGTAGCACCAAAATTATTTGGACACCTGACCATCGCATCCGTGTCGTCCTTCCTTAAACTGTTGCACACATCTGAAAGCACAGAATTGTACTGTTTCATTTTCTTTCAACAACGAAAAAAAATTCCACCATGACAGTGCCGCTGCGCACGAAGCAAGCTGCATGACAACATGGTTTACCAAGGTTAGGGTTGAAAGAACTTTGCACAGAGCCCTGACCTCAGCCCCATTAAACACCTTTGGGATAAACTGGAATACCAACAACATACCAAGTGTACTAACTAGGTGTAGTTTAAATACTATAACAATGTAACAAGAAGTGCTACACGTACATATTCTTGCCTGACAGAATACTGTATACATTCTAGTTCTCGTAAACCATCTATTATTTATTTATAATAATCTGGAAATCAAATCTACTTTGGACAAGGTGCCATGTTAACACTGTTTGGGGAGTAGCTAGGTGCAACTAGCTTAACTACATGTTAGTAGTGTAGCAGGAGCTACATTCATAGTTCTTCAGTGTAGCACTTTATGTACCTGAAACTCGCTAAGCTTGTTTTAGCTAACAAAGTGGCTGTACAAAGTGAGCCAATTTAAGCTTCAGTGTAGTTAGCTACTTTTCATTGTTACCTGGGGTTTAGCCAGACACATCAAAGCAGTTATTTAGACGGAGCTTAGCTAGTTATCACGACTAGCTATTTGCCTTGATAACTATAGATTAGCTTCCTGAATACTGGTAAACAGCTAAATAGAATGCTAAGGCAGCACCCAACACCCTTAACTAAGTTTAGCTAACTAACTAACTAACTAACAGGTCAAGCTGGTAACCCTGTGCTATTCTTTAAAAGATACGACCAATCCAATTTTAAAACTGTCACCAAATCATTAAAGACACCTGAAGTATTGGGACGCATGATTTTTCCAGCGATATGTGCTTCTTTCTCCAACTAGTACAACAAATTTAAAAGCACACAATTGCATAGGATGTCTTTAAATGCAGTAGCATTGAATTTCACATATTGAAAACACACACACACACACACACACACACACACACACACACACACACAGTGTGTTAGTGTCTGCTTTAAGAAAATGTTCATATATATAAAAAAGAACAAAGTTATGAAAGTTAAGTTTGTGTGTGTGTGCGTGTGTGTGTGTGCATGTTGTGCCTTACAATGGAATGACATCACATTCAGGGTGTTTCCCTGCCTCCTGCAGTGACTCTGAATCACTTGTGAACCTGACCAGGATAAATATGTTAGCAGAAATGTTAAATACATGAGTAATATCAACTGAAATTAGATGATATGTTAAATGAAAATATTTACGATATGACAAATTTAACTCTTTCTCCATAATCTTCAACACACAAAATACACATTTTGTAATTATATACAGGATGGATAGATATTTTTTACATATATTTTATTTGTAAAGAATAAATCTGTAGTAACATTTTATTTCTCTCTTTCTCTCTTTCTTTCTTTCTTTCTTTCTTTCTTTCTTTCTTTCTTTCTTTCTTTCTTTCAAGAGTGCTTGTCTGCAAAATTTTCCTGCAACAGCTAAATGTCCTTCCTAAAGAGTCAAAATTTTCATGCAAAGAAATATCAGATATGAATAACGGAGATGAATACCGGTTATAGAGAAACACTGAGCGAGGAGGAGATATTAGGTCTTGAGTTGATCTCTTTTAATGACCAAGATTCTCAACACTCATCCTCTACATCCATCTAACATACTGCATAAGTGTGTATGTGTGTGTGTGTGTGTGTGTGTGTGTGTGTGTGTGTAAAGGGAATCCAAACCCAAAATAGTGTAAAGCAGCTGTCCAAAGTCAAAGCAAAGAAACTTCAAAGCAGCGACAGGAACGCAGGAGCTGAGTTTGGAAAGGTCACTGAGTGTTCAGAGAGAGAGAGAGAGAGAGAGAGAGAGAGAGAGAGAGAGAGAGAGAGAGAGACCAGCAGAGGGAGATACATGGAGATACTGACATTGAGTTAGACATAAAGATCCATGGAGAAATCAAAGAGACAGATATTTGTAAAGATAGCAACATATACAGATACATAAAGAGTGAGACAGTCAGACAGACAGAGACACATGGAGAAAGAGAGATACATTGTATGTGAGAGAAATAGACAAATACGCAGACAAATCCTTGGAACAATAGAAACCTACAGATAAAGAGAGAGAGAGAGAAAGAGGTTTCTTTTTCATCTCTAGACAAAGAAAAGCATTATACATTTTCATTACTAAAATTTCAGGCCCAAACTCAATTTTATCTGGCTTCTTATGACTGTTTACAATGTTTTAAGTACTGAATGAGTTTGGCCAGTGTGTTTGTTATGTTGACATGTATTTGTGTGTGTGTGTGTGTGTGTGTGTGTGTGCGTGTGCGTGTGTGTGTACATCATTTCATCTCATCCCATCTTCCAGCTGCTTCTGGTAAGGTCTGCAGTGATGATCACTAGACTCTGGTGTTCCTGTTTGCTTTTCTTTAGGTTTATTAATCAAATGTATTACATATTTTATTATTGATATATTTCAGTATAGTTTTGTATAGTTGGTGTTGAAAAAAAGTCCATCCAAGTTCTTCAGAAGTGAGCGTGAACACTTTACACAGTGTCAGTGCCACCTGCTGGTGGAGAAGTGAAATGATGACTGTGTAAGAACAGCACTGCCTCTTTCTCATCACGGACAAAGCAAAAAATAAATAAATCACCAGTGAATGACATGTTTGCAGAATTTGCTTTGCCAAATTCAGTTGAAACAATTTGAGAAACACATAAGTTGTGAAAAATTAACGACAAGGAAAATAAGGAACCCATCAAGCAACAAGCGGAAATCAATTTCCGACAATGACACTAAAAAAAATCTGATGGGAAAATATCTCAATCATAAAAACTGAGGTGTTGACCTTGCAAGGTCCACGTACTGTAGTAAACATTTCTCACCATCGTCTGATGTGTCTAATGTCTAATCAGCACGTAATTAGTACAAGTTGCCTGGCAATATTAGGGTCCTCTGGGGCTGCACCAAATATTGTTTTGACAGGCTCAGATGCTCTTTGGTCACTCCTAGTACAAAACTAATTTCGCACTACAATTACAAAGCTATATAGATAAGTAAACTGACAGGTTATAATCACTAGTTTGTATTTGTTAGATTTTTAATTGGATTTTCATTTGACCTTTTTATATTAAATTTCATTTTCTGAAATTTACAGCTGCTTAAATAAAAGTGACAATAAGGTATAGACAAGAGTAGACACCTGACCATCATACCTACACCCATCAGGCATAACATTACAACTTGAACTTCTTCAGCAGTTTGAGCTGCAGGAGCTCGTCTGTTAGATCGGACCACACGGACCAGCCTTCGCTCCCCACGTTCACCAATGAGCCTCGGCCGCCCATGACCCTGTCACCGGTTCACCACTGTTCCTTCCTTGGAGCACTTTTGATAGATACTGACCACTGCAAACCAGAACATCCCACAAGAGCTGCAATTTTGGAGATGCTCTGACCCAGTCGTCAAGACGTCACAATTTGTCAAACTTGCTCAAATCCTTACACTTGCCCATTTTTCCTGCTTCTAACACATCAACATCAGCCTGATACACCCCACCCACTGACAGGTGCCATGATGAAGAGATAATCAGTGTTATTCACTTTATCGCTCATAATGTAATAATGTCATAATGTTATGCCTGAACTGTGTTTATGTACTTTCTCTAGATTGGGTCCACCTTTCTTTCTTTCTTTCTTTCTTATAATAGGCGTCACTCTTCTGGGAAGGTTGAAGTCTGCGGAGGTTTGTTAAAAGTCTGTAGAGGTCTGCTGAATTTTGAATATGTTTGCTAAAGTCACAAAATGAATATCAGATTGCTGTCATTTTATTTTACTACAAAGACACTGATTGAAAGTTAAACTTAATTAAATGGGGAAAAAAAAAAATTATATATATTTTTTTGCATTACATCTAATTAGAAAAACAGCCGAACACCAGATCCTCTTTCTAGCTTAGTGATAGTAAATATAAAAAATCCCTCAAGCCTATTAAAATATGATCATGATACTCTTATGATGAAACACACTATATTGACAAAGGTATTGGGACACCTGAATTTTCTGTTTCCGCAAACTTGGAGGCACAGCATCATATCTTTGGATGCGGTACCATTAAATTTACCTTTTATTTGAACTAGGAGGCCCAAACCTGTTCCAACATGACTATGCCCCTGTGTACAAAGCCAACTTCATGAAGATATGGTTTACATGGGTTGGAGTAGAAGATTTTGAGCAGCCCTACTGAACACCTTTGGGATGCATTGGAATGCTGAGTGCACCCCAGACCTCCTCACCTCACCTACATCAGTACCTGACTTTACTAACACACTTGTGTCTGAATAAACACAGTCAAAAATCTAGTGGAACATCTTTTCAATAGAGTGGAGGGATTTATAAGTTATAAATATAAATTATTGCGATGCTCAAAAAGCACACACTATACTAATGACTAGGTGTCCGCACACTTTTGGAAATATGGTGTATTAATAAATATGGTAAAACCAATAGGAAATTATTATTATAACAATGAGGTTATGAACAACACTGTGTGTGTGTGTGTGTGTGTGTGTGTGTGTGTGTGTGTGTGTGTGTGTCGATACAAATCAACCAAGGTGTCTACAAATGTATGGCAAAACATTTATGTGCAATAATTTTGTAATGTGATCAACATTTTCAATTTGCTATTAGACAAGACAAAAAAAACATGATCCTTGTAGTTTAATTATCTATAAATGTCCTTATTGAGTCACAATAAAAAAATAGACAAAACATCAACACCTTTTTATTACTTGTTTATTAATATTTAAAAAAAAAGAACGTATTATTTAATTAATACTAATGCAATAATCCATAACATAACATTATAAGCTCTGAGGGTGTATAGCACAAGCGCTACCGTAAAGCGTGGTGTATCTGCGCACCTCATTTCCGCAGACATGTTGTGAAGGAAGTGCATTTGGCATGATTTAATCAGACACCTCCCTTATTAACACCAGAACTGCATATTTAATATATGTATTTTAGTTTTTAATACTTTATATATATATTCTTTAATAACAAAGCTATAACTTAGAGGCGCTTATACTCGTTTGTTACGACATAAACACAGCGCTCAGTGGCGAGATAAAAGCGTGCACGCTTAATACGTGAGCGCGTTACAAACAGCTCCGTCCTCCCTTACAGAAGTGCCCTAAGTAGTGTGCGAATTTAAACGATTACGCGTCCTAAATAGTTCACGTTATATCTATTGGGAATGTCATGGGAATACACGTCATACCGGAAGTGTAGTTCTATTGTTTACACGGAAACACCTGGGGGTAAAAGGGGGCATTTAAAAGTTACACGTTATAAAAGTTACAATGTCAAGTACAACTAATATAGGAAAAAGTAATAAAAACATAATGCACGGTTAAAGCACGAATTTGTTAAGTAACCTGGTTGCTAAGTAGCTCACTAATGGAGGGAGGGGGGGCTTAAGAATTAAACACGTGACAGGAAAGCGTTATTGCGTCAAAAGAACATAAGAGCCAATCAGGATGCGATATGCAAATACGAGCCATTCTAAGGGAGTACAGAAAAACCTGTTCTGAAAACACCATAGAAAAGCAGAAGTGCACAAAATGACTGACTGCATGTGCCGGGGATGTTATTCGGGCTCCGGGGCCTCGCTTCATTACATCCCGAAGGATCCGGAGACACGGCAGAAGTGGATCGATTTCATTTACAGAAACCGCACGGCGCCGACACTGAAGAACCTGGACCGGATCAGGATCTGCAGCGCGCATTTCACCGAGGAATGCTTCACGAATTACCGGCAGAAAATGATGGGATTCGGGAAAAGGCTCATCCTGAGGCCGAACGCTGTCCCGACCATAGCGGTGCGAGTGGAGCTCATGACACCGAGCAGGACACGACAGGTAAACCTTCATCTCATTCACCGTTATCCAAACACACCGGGGTGCCTGCCTTCTGATGCTCTCCTAGATCTCTGATGATCTGACAGCTCTTCCTACATCTCTGATGATCTGACAGCTCTTCCTACATCTCTGATGATCTGACAGCTCTTCCTACATCTCTGATGATCTGACAGCTCTTCCTACATCTCTGATGATCTGACAGCTCTTCCTAGATCTCTGATGATCTGACAGCTCTTCCTAGATCTCTGATGCTCTCTTGGAGCTCCTCCTAGATCTCTGATGCGCTCCTAAATCTCTGGTGATCTCTTAGATCTCTGATGCTCTCTTAGAGCGCCTCCTAGATCTCTGATGCGCTCCTAAATCTCTGGTGATCTCTTAGATCTCTGATGCTCTCTTAGAGCTCCTCCTAGATCTCTGATGCGCTCCAAAATCTCTGGTGATCTCTTAGATCTCTGATGCTCTCTTACAGCTTTTCATAGATCTCCAATGCGTGCCCAGATCTGTGATGCTCTCTTAGATCCCCGATGATCTCTTAGAGCTCCTCCTAGATCTGTGGTGCGCTTCTAGATCTCTGATGCTTTTTTACAACTCTTCTTAAATCTCCGATGCTCTCTTAGAGCTCTTCCGAGATCTCCGATGCGCTCCTAGATCTCTGATGCGCTCGTAACCCTCTCGTGCTCTCAGTCTTGTGATGCACTGGTCCAGTCTCCTTTAACCCAGATGATTTATTTTCAAGCAGATCAGTGCGCTGTAATCACTATGCACTGACTTTCTCCCCTCACTAACCTCCATCTCTACGGATCTTCGTCCTTAATCCCGAATGACGGATTTTAATATTGATAACGCCGCACCGCCAACCGAGCATCGAGCGGAAAAGCGCTTCCGGTCCGGGACGTGCCAAAGTAAAAGCCGCACGCGCAAGTTTTCCAGACGCATTTCCCCTTTAACAGTTCTAGAGTCTATAATAAATTCGAAAGCACGCGGCCTCATATTCTCTGACTATTTGTAGATGACCGTCAAGAAAGACGCGTTTTGCTTGCGTCATCAGTCTGCGCCAGGAGGGCGCGCACACATGAGAGGAAACTTCAACATTCAATTCAATGTGACTTTTATTTTATTTGTATTTTTATAATCAGAATGTTCGGTTTTTAGTGTCAGTTTCTCTTGTAAATAATACCAATATGAATTTAAGTTCAATGGTTTTTAGTTTAAATATGCCTTAAAGTTACCTTTCAGACATTTGTTGGGGTCTGTAGATGTTTTCTAAGGTCTGCTGGGGTTTGGTGAAATCTGTAGAGGTCTGTTAAGGGTTGCTTAAGTCTATAGAGGTCTGATTAGGTTTGTAGAGATCTAATGACGTCTGTAAAGGTTTGCTGAAGTCTGTAGAGGTCCTCTAAGGTCTCAAGTCAAGTCAAGTAGGCTTTTATTGTCCAACCAAATCCAGTGCAGTACAGTGAAAAGAAAAACGAAGGAACACGGTACTATTCAAAACCTAAAACTATGTAAAGTGCAATCATTTAGTGCAAAAGAAAAAGTACTGAGAGACAGTAAACACAGTGATTGTCAACATAATGAACACAGTGACACTGGAACACCAGCCAGTACGGTACAGTAGTTTTGTGCAAAAGGATAATTTGGATAAAAATAAATGCTGTACATGTAAATACAGTATTCTAGCAATATCTCTGTATATGCTCCCATGAAGTCTTCTCTTTATGGTAAACTTAGATTCTGATACACCTACTTCCTGCAGAGTGTTCTACACTTCGGTGAATGTTGTGAAGGGTTTTTTTTAAGTTCCCGAGCTCACCAGTGCACTTATTTATTTATTTTATTTATTTATTTATTTATTTATTGCTCAGAATGTACCAAACTGTTGATTTGGCCACTCCAAACATTTCTGCTATCTCTCATATCATCCTAATGATAGTCTGTTTCACTTCCATTGGGAGGTCTTTTGAACACATGTTGGGATTCACAGCAACAGCTTCTGAACAGAAATTTCACACGAAGAATCAATTCCAGATCTTTTATCTGCTCAGTTGATGATGGATTAATAAGGGAACAGCCCATAAAATAGCTTGTAAAGAAATTGTCTGATTACTTTTGGTCCCTTGAAAAAGAGTCGGCTACAGATTAAGGAGCTGTAATTCCTAAACCATCCTCCCTATGTTTATGTGAATACACTCAAATTACAGCAGAGGGTCTGCACTATAAGGCCATATTTATAACTGTATTTTGAATATGTTTTGGTAAAACAAAACTTGTGTCAGTGTCCAAATATTTCTAAGCCTAACTGTACCTGAATGCTGGATTATACGGAAGTCCTAAGAGGCCATGCATTATAATTGTATTGTTTGTTTTGGTCGTGATCACGACTTATTATTCTCCACGTGACCCACCAGCATGGGTCCACATGTCCACTTGGAAAAAAGTTATTACCCATGACACTACCTCTAGAACGTGCTCTTATGCCCAGTACACGGGTTAAGTACTGATCACAAGGAAACAATGTTTATTTCAAGAACACGAGACAATTAAGTCGTGATCACAAGAAAACTAGAAACTGTTATAATGCATTATTAGGTAGGATCATAAGCCTGCATTAATAAATAAACCTAATTGTTGATCACAAGCCTATTTAAAAATTATCCCTATAGTTTTATGATGAAATATCAATAAATATGGCAAAACCAATGGAACAAAATATGTTTTTGTGTTAAGTGGGTGATTAACAATGAATTCTCTGAACCCACAGATCACCATGTCGAGCAAACGCGTCACCGTAAAGCGTGGTGTACGTGCGCACTAATATTCCAGCAGACACTTTGTGAAGGAACTGTAGTTGACGTGGTTTTATCAGACACTTCCCGTATCAACACCGAAATTGCATACAATACATTTAAATTTGTAAAAAATCTTTAAAACGTTCATGTAAACACGAATTTATATAAGATATAATTTTGAGGTGCTCATACTCGTGTTCTTACGACACCAACGCAGCTGTGAAGGCATTGCACGCCAAATGCGTGAGCGCGTTTCAAACAGCTCCGTCCTTCATACAGAAGTGCCCTAAATAGTGTACAAAATAGGGAAAATTGAGCATCCTATGTAGTTCTCGTTATATCTATTTAGTACGTATCCACGGTTTGTCTTGATCCTTCGTGTGCGCGAGATCCCGGAAGTGTAGCTTTCTGTCGTTTGCACGGCAACACCAGACAGTGAAGGGAGAATTTAAAAGTTATAAATCTCACAATATTAAGTCCACTCTAATAAAAAAACAAAACAAAAAAAAAAAACTCCCGGGTCCGTATACCTTTCGGAAAGTCTTATTCCGAATATGGCCCCTCATGACGTCACGAAGGGCGGAATTCCTTGTATGGGCCCTTCTACCGGAAGAGCGCGCACACAGCAACGAGAGCGAGAGCACCACCGTTCACGTGCTTTATAGGCTAAGGAATTCGTTGGCAGCGGACTGCATAGGACTTGCTCGAAAAGAATGTCTCCAAAAAAGTGTATTTTTGGTTGTGAGGGAAAGACAACACTGTTCAGCTTCCCAAAGAACCCAGAGTTACGCGAACAGTGGGTGCAGTTTGTTTTTTCAGGGCAGCAACAGCGTTTTGCAAATGTGTTCGTTTGTTCCCGTCATTTCGGCGACGACTGCTTTAGAAACAAGGCTCAGTTCGACGCCGGATTTGCACAGCGTTTGATACTGAAAAATGGAGCAGCCCCAGCGATAAAAAATCCCAGTCATAAATCAGAACCACAGGGGGTAAGTGAAACTTACCAATGGCCTCTAAGCAAATGTACAATATGACACGTTGCTTTCTAGTCATTGTTGCTCAATGTTTCATTTTAGCCCCGGGATCCGATTCTGGATCGAATACGTACTTCCAGATCTGATTGATAGCCATAGCTCGTTTAAGTCCATAAAGTTTTTGTTCCTGTTTTATTTACAGCAATATCACAGATTGCACACGATATCTACACTCAGGGTTCATACTCATTCCTATGGTCTGGACTATTATGGGGGGAAAAAGAAAGAACACTGAGTATTAAAAAATATTTGTGTTTCCATCCTATTGCCCTATTCGGTTTTCTAACATAAAATAAAAATGTTTCCAAAAAAAATATAAAACAAGTTGCACAGTCAGAGGCGCTGTGCTGCCATGGCAGCTGCTGCCTCACAGTGCAACAACCAATCACATCTACACTCATCCATTTGAAAACAGCGTTTTCGTCACTTCCCAAAAGTTGCTCATCCACACTGAAACGTTTTCCAAAAGAGACATGCAAACGTCATTTTCAAATGTATTTGCTTTGAAGGGCGTTTTCAAAAAAGCTACGTTTTAGTTGGCTGAAAATGCAGAAACGGAGAAAAAAATATATTATTAAACGAAAACGTATTAGTGTGGTCATGGCCAAAAGGTGTTTTTGTTTTTTTGTGGATTTAGGAGCAGACGCCAAAAAGATCGTTGCTAGACGTGATTGGTTGTTGCTATTGTGAGGCAGCAGCTGCCATGGCAGCACAGCGCCTCTGCCTGTGCAACTAAACACATGGAAAATATCAGAGATTCTGATTCTGACATACATCAGAGATCGTAGCGTAACGCATTTCAGACGTTAAATATGGTCTTAATAATCTTTAGGGAAGTGCATATTTAAGTCTGAAAATGTTTTTGAATTTTGAAATAAAAAAAGGTGTAGGAACCCTGTACACTGCTCGCGATTAAATAATAGATAAATGCTGTTAAACCACTGGAACCCTTGAAATTCACCACGAATCGAACAGCAATTCACGTTTCATACTCGATTCATAGAAAATAGCGTTGAGCTAAGCAGTAGCTGGACCTCAGGCAATTAAGGTACAGTAATTTAAATACTGAAGTCTGCTGATGTCTGTAAATGTCCCCTAAATCTGGAAAGATTTTCTGAAACCTTCGGTGGTCTGCTTAGTTTGCTGTAGAGGTTTGCTGTAGATGTTTGCCGAGGTCAACGGAAGTCTTTGTAGATCTGTTGGAGATCTGTTGAGGTCTGTCGAGGATTTCTAAGGTCTGTAGAGGCTTGCTGAGGATATATATATCCATTCAAAATTTTCAATCATCTCTCTCCCGCCAATACGGCTCAAACATTCCGCGCTTCAGATTCTCCTCAGGCATTCTGTCCAATCGAATGCTCTCAGAATCTGAAGTGTCCCACCCTCACTCTTTAATGAAGTCAGTAATCATTAGATCAGAGATTATTAATGTCTTTAGTTGACAAGAGACTGCTGTTCCTAGTCTTTCAGTAGCTCCATAGTTTATGGCACAATTAATTAAATACATTGAAACAACAAAAATTCATTTTCTAAAACAACATTACTTAAAACTTAGTACTACCGTCAACAGGCTGTGAGGTAATGTTACTGGCTATTTAAAAAAAGGGGCGGGGCCACCTGATGCCTTGCCCTGACTTCCTGTTATGGACATTTGTGTCACATCGAATACTCATGGAGTGTTTTAGGGCCTTGAATGGAGACTCAGTGATTAATATTTTATATGTATTTGTTCTGCGAGGGTTTTTTTTTTTATCCACCCAATAGCATACACAAACATCTAGATATCAGTCGTCAGATGGTTTTGTCAGCCATTGAGAATGTTTTAAAGCCATGTTCTGAAATCATACGTTCTAAAGCTACGTTCATGTACACAGTAACTTACAGTGAATATGATATATGGTATAACTCCCAAGTACGACTGAGGCTGTATAATGAGCTAAAGGCTATTGGTTATTGAGAAAGTAGCGTTTAAATAGTCCAAATTTGACTTCCCGGTTCAGTCCACAGAGACCACAGAGCTCAATTTATGACCCAATATTTGTAATTTTTTTCTTACAATTTGTGATTTTTCACTGCAGAACATGACATTGAATGATGATTTAATCTACGGTGTGCCAGCGGTGAGCGAGTGGTGGGCGTCCCCCTTTTAGGGTTGCAAAATTCCATGTATTTGAAAGACTGGAAACTTTCCATGGAAATGAATTGGAATTAATAAGAATAGACTGTGAATTTGCAAAATCGCAGGTCATTAACAGGGAATTTAAATGTAGTTGAAAAAAAATGTAACAGGTTAATCTTGGTTTAAACAACTGAGCTGAGTTTCTACCCTGAACATTCATCAATCTCATAGGGGGTGTGGCCACTGAGACCACACCCCCTAAATATACTGTGCATTCCCTCATTACATAAGATGGATAATAAATCCTGCATGCACAATAATGTCAGAAAATGTCCAACTTGGCGAGTATTCACGTAAATTATATAAACATTACATAGATTTATGTTTAAAACTTCTTTTTTTTCTATGTTTAAGAATTAAATCAAATGTCATTTGCATCATTTTGCATGCATGTCAGCTTATGACCAAACAACGTGCAAATATTTATATTTGTATATAATAAAGTTGATATAATTTTCCCCAAATTTCTAATGAATTCCCATAAATTCCTGGTATGTTTCTGACCTGGAATATTTCCAAAATTCCCCAGATTATTTTCCCATACAAAGTTTCCAGACATGTCCCGCCCCCCTTTGCAACCCTAATGGCTTTGTGACACTTCATATGCAATGTGCTTCGAGTGTATTGTAACAACAGTTTGGGGAAGAACCACACATGGGAATGAGTAATCATTTGACTGGATGTATTTTTTTGTTTATTTGTTTATTTGTTTGTCTCTTCGACTTTAGGAGAAAGTGGAAGAAACCACAGCCGAAACACGCCTGTGCCCATTGTGTCAAAGATGCCAAAAGGACAGCGAGGCTCTTGCTTGTCACCTGACTAAAAAACACAGCGTGCATCCAGCTTGTCTTGAAAACCTACTCGTTTCAGTGAGTATTTTAATATTACTAGCTATTAATAAATACTAGCTATAACTAAAATGACATTTTAAATAGGTCTTTATGGAGTATTGCCGATTATACTGTATTTTAACATTAGACAGTTTTAGTCCACGTTATAATACAGTTCCCCCCACAAATTATTTTTAAATAATTAAATACTTGTTTGCCAAAGTAAAACATATCTTTGGCCATTCAGTTACATTTGAGTTACATGGAGTACCTCTAAATATGTTCCTTCTCATTTTTTCTTTTCTCGACCTCGTCTTTAAGGCACCTTATGCGATCCGTTCCAGTGATGGAGTCACAGAATCCAGTCCAGAAAATATCAGTAAGTTTAAGCTGAATTTTGCATTATTGAATGTTCACACACACACCGATCAGGCATAACTTTATGGTCATTAATCAGGCTTAACATTATGACCACCTGCCTAATAATGTATTGGTCCCCTTTTGCTGCCGCAAACAGTTCTGACCCATCGAGCATTAACGGCATGAACATCTTCAGCAATTTGAGCTGTTCATCTGTTACATCGGACCACAAGGATCAGCCTTCGCTCCCCACGTGCATCAATGACCCTCAGCCACCCGTGACCCTGTCAGCGGTTCCCCACTGTTCCTTCAATGGAGCACTTTTGATAGATACTGACCACTGCAGACCAGAACATCCCACAAGAGCTGCGGTTTTGGAGATGCTCTGACCCAGTCGTTTAGACGTTACAATTTGGCTCTTGTCTGACTCAAATGCTTACGCTTGCCCATTTTTCCTGCTTCTAACACGTCAACTTTGAGGACAAAATGTTCACGTGATGCCTAATAATATCCCACCCACTAACAGGTGCCATGATGAAGAGATAATCAGTGCTTTTTACTTCACCGCTCATGATGTTCTAATGTCATAATGTTATTCCTGATCGTTTTAAATATCAATACCATTTACGTTTATGTAAATCACTTGTGCATTATCAATTAACATTTTACATTTCCTTTCCTTGAAAGACGGCACATCGCAGCAGAAGTCCTTCACCGAATCCGCTTTAATTCCAGTTCAACAAGATGCTTCGTCCCAGGAACATGATACTAGTGATAAATCAGGAGTAGCGAACAAAGGAAGTGGCGACAGTGACTCGGGAGCCTCAGTCGAAAACGATCCAAACATTGCTGCTGCTAAAGGCAACGTTAGCCACCCTTTCAAGTGTCACGCATGTCTGAAATACTTTACTCACAAATCTGCATTGAACGTACACTATAATTCAGCCACTCATATCCAAAAGACGAGAACAGAAGCAAGGAATAACGGTGATTCCACATCCCCTATCCTTGCTTACCCTTATGTCTCTAGCAAGCCGTACCAGTGTGACGTGTGCCACGTCTCTTACTTTTACCCCTTCGGCTTGGAGAACCATCTAAAGTCTGTGTTGCACCAGAGTCGTACCAGGAAGGCTGGAATCACTGCAGCGATTTCCAAAACTAATACAGGGACCGGGATCACCGTGGCGAACCTGGGAGGCAGCACCGTGCCTAGTGCCAAGAATCATAACTGTGTGCCACAAGCAGAGAAGGTTCGGATTCAACCTGCTTCCTCGTCGCTTCCTAATCCAGTGTTGTCGGCTCAGGCAGTGCCTGCTGTTCTCCCTCTCCTAACATTAGCTCCAAACTCTGTTCCACACACCCTTGTTCCCTCTGTCTTTCCTGCACCTGGGACTTCAACGACTCAGCTAATACCCCAGCCCCAAATGCTAATGCCTCTTATCGTGAACGGGCTCCAAACCCACGGTCCAACCCCAGACGGCCCTCGGCATCTGTTGCAGCAAGCTGTGAATGTTCTTGGTCTCAGTTCATCACAGCATGTTCAAGAACTTTGCTCAAGTGAAACACAAAGTCATTTGGCAACTACTATAGTCTCCAGCGCATCTCAGACAACTTTAGAGACGATTAAATCTGCTGACGTGGCAGGAGTGAAAATTGAAATCAAGGAGGAGCCCTGTGATCGAGAGGTATCACCGATGGACCCCTGTACAGCGGACGCTATAAGTCAGGGATTGAAACAAGAGTGGGATGGAATCGAGAACAGTAGAACTACTAATATTACTTTTTTCAGAATAGACGGTGGGGACAAGCAGCAGAGCAAAGCTGTAAGTATGGGGGAAAATTCAAAAAGACACCCTCCGGATGCAAATAAAGCTTTAAGAACCGAAGACCTTCAGAGTTCACATGTTACCAGAACCAGTCCTTCAAAATGCAACCCTTCAAACGCTAAGCATGTCTTAACGTCTTCAAGAACCATGACTTGTTCAAGCTTGCCCTCTGGACCTCCAGTATTAACCGAGTTTCAGTCCGAGGTCCTGTGGGCTTTTCTCGAGTCGCAGAACGAGGCAGATTCGGTCATTCCACCAAGAGAAGATTGTGAAACCCTTGGCAGGGTCGTAGGACTAACTGAGGACGAGGTACGAAATTGGCTAGCGAACACCCATCGTACCAAAGAAAGGCATTGTGCAGATGTAAAATCATGCTATGAGAGACGAGAAAGCACAGAGGATGACGAAGATGATCTAATGATTGATGAAAGCGGGGGGATAGTCATTCGCTCGACTACGGATTTCCTTTCAGACGAAGACGGCGGAGATAAACACACCACAGTGGATAAGAAGAGAAAAAGGGTCATGGAAATGGAAGATTCCGACGAGGACTCATGAGAGGAAATGTGCAGATTTTGTTATCAATTTACAACCAGATGATCCTCCAGTTGACCCTCATGGTTTTTAAACCACTCATACCTTTGTGTCCACCAATTACTTTCAGTCTCAGGTTCAAAAACCATTTCCAAGACATAGTTATGTATATATATTGAATGTTGTTGTGATTTCATTTCATTCATTACTCTGTTGGTTCCCTTCGGTTTTTGGGGAGCTGATTGGTAAAAAGCAACACTACAGTTTTTCACTTTTTATTATCTTACCATGTAAATTTTGGTTTCTTTCTGATTAATGTGTATATAATATATAACAGTGTCTATGTTCAGCCATGTACAAAAATGTTTATTATAAAAAGAAAGCTTTATATGGTGCGAATATTAAACATTTTCTCTATTTGTGTTACACACGCTCGGCTTTTGCTCGGTCTTCTTCAACCATTCACGTTTCACTGCACTATTAATTAAGGTTGGAGTATGACCAAATCATACTAGTTCTGCTGGGATGTACCCATTCTTTGCATTGTTCCACATAGGTTTATTCACCATGCACACCAAGAAATTGAAACAAAAGATTTGATCATACTTATAATGTTTTCACAGAGTTACAATAACACACATATATTTCAGTATTAAACAACACTTCGTTCTGGTCCACTAATCTGATTGGCTGAGCACCGTTAAGAGGGTACTTTTATTTAGTATAAACACACCATGATGTTTTACTGCTCGTCTGTATTCACCACATACATTTCCACTTTTAGCAATAGTCCTAAATATAAAGCCTGAAAAGCCATCAGAGGAAGATGTGGCGGAAGAAGGAACACCAGTTTAATTCCCAGATGTACCTGTAACAGAAATTATTCAGAGCTAGATGACAGACTATAAAGTGTTTTGCTTATTTGGGATTTATTCTCATTAGCAGAGGGAAAAAAGAACAACACGTGGACCCTATTGTGACCAGAATGTCACTTAGTCAGTAGGAAGTATAACTATGTAATCCTGACTGTAATATTGCATAAACCGAACCCAATTTAATTATTAGAGGTATATCTACACCAATCAGGAATAACATTAGAACATTATGAGCAATGAAGTAAGAAAACACTCTCTCTTCATTGTGGCACCTGTTAGCGGGTGGGATATTATTAGGCAGCAAGTGGACATTTTCTCCTCAAAGTTGATATGTTAAAAGCAGGAAAAATGGGCAAGCGTAAGGATTTGAGTTTAGTGCCAAATTGTGACGTCTAGACGTCTGGGTCAGAGCATCTCCAAAACTGCCTCTCTCATGGGATGTTCTGGTCTGCACTGGTCATTGTCTATCAAAAGTGGTCCCAGGAAGGAACAGTGGTGAACAGGGTCATGGGTGGCCGAGGCTCATTGATGCACGTGCAGAGAGAAGGCTGGCATGAATGGTCCGATCTAACAGACGAGCTCCTGTAGCTCAAACTGCTGGAGAAGTTAATGTTGGTTCTAATAGAAAGGTGTCAGAATACACAGTGCATTACAGTTTGTTGCGTACGTGGTTTAGCCACAGATTAGTTGATATTGAGCAGGTGGTCATAACCAGGACTTTAAGGACCAACTGTGCGAATCTTGAATGTCACAAATGAAGGCGAGTGTACGGCATCAAGATGAACTACTGATCAACTAGTTCTCTAAAATTGGTCAACTATGAATCTCGTGAACCTTCATTTGGTGAGCAAATACAGACGGAGCAAAACAATTACAATTCATGAAAATGGACGAACAACCAGGAAACAAACAAACACTAGTACAGTACAGTAAAAGTGTGAATCCTCTTCAATCAGTATAAATTAGAGTTTTTCTCAGTTGCTTTGGAGTGTTTCTCAGATCAGAAATGAAATTCTCAAAACTCCTTGTTAACCTCCACATCATGTAGTCATTTGTGCTTATCATAAGAACATTTCTTGTTGCTTTGATCAAATCGCGAATGCTTTTGTACATTCATTAAATCGATTGTGTACAATTTTCTGATGCTTCCTATGCTTTCAATTGCTTATTATGTTGATCAAAATATATTATACTGGTTGTACCTGAATAGCCGTAACCCCCAAAACATCTCAGCATCAGTTCATTGTATAAGTCAGTGAATGCAAAATGGTTAAACCAGTTGTCATCTTCTGTCATCTAAAATTTCTATTAACTTTTTTTTTTGTAAATGTGACTTGAATTGATGAATTGTGTAGATGAATCTTGAATGTCACTAATGAAGGCGAGTGAACGGAATCAGATCAACCAATGATCTACTAGTTCTCTAAAACAGGTCAAAGGTGATTCTTGTGAGCCTTCAATTGGAGACAGAGCAAAACACAGAATTATACATTCTGAATTTGTTGTTCAACTAAGAAACAAAGGAACACTTTTACAGTGCAGCAAAAGTGAAGCCTGTGTCTCTTGCAATCAATATAAATCAATACGCAATCAAATAAATGAATTTGTGCTGCTGAAATTCATAGATGACAAACAGAAGGAAGTCAAATTTTGTGCGATTTCAATCACTGTGATCCAAACTGTAGTTTCCATCAAGAAATCCTGAAACTGTGCAGCGTCATACTGAGAACATGCCTAAACATGTTAATGATTTGGTTTGTGAACAATGACAAAGGGACTTTTCACCCTGATGGGAATGAGATGTTCATCAACACAAACACTTACTGATTTTGAGAAAAGTACAGGCTTATGCAAGAAATCCGATGTGCAGTGAAATGCACTTATTTACTTGCAAATATTAAGGATGATTCGAGAAATGCTCCAAAGCAACAACTGTTTTTGTGATGTTTAATAAAATGCGACAAACTAGAAGTTTGATATTCTGAATCAAATGAAATTCATGGAATAATGAAGACCTTCCCCCTTGAACTCCCTCGGCTCTACGGTATATACCGTCTCGATACAGATATTGAATTACTGATGATCAAATAATGTTAATAAACAAAATGCATGTTCGTTACAATTATTTCACATGACATGAGCCTTAAGGAGTTCTGTGTAGTGATCTGGGCGAAATCGCTGAAGATAGACCTCCATTTTTCCCCGAGTCTTCTGCTCACCGCTGATCCCTAACGAGTGAAAAAGAGGTAAATGGTCATGATGACACATCAATACATCATAAAACTGAATGTTGGTATCTATCTCTCTAGATGTGGCTATCGATCTGTCTAATTTATTCCTCATTTAAATGAACACATTACTCTGGCTAGTGTTAAATACACTATATTGCAGTATTGGGTCTCCTGGTCATAAGTCTGGTATGTGATTTTTGAGCATTGTATTCCACATTTAGTCCCAATAATTCCCTCCACTCTTCTGGGAAGATTTTCTACACATCATTTTGGAGTGTGCTTAGCTTGGCATTGCCCCTGTGCACAAAGCCAGTTCCTTAAAGATCTGGTGTACATACTTTGGAGAGAAAGATCTTAAGTGGCCAGCTATAGAGCTCTGATCTCATTCCTACTGAACACCTTTGGGATGAATTGAAAGGCTCCATCACTATTTGCCTTTCACCCTTGTGGCTGATGAACACAAATATCCATAAGCACACTCCAAAATCTAGTGGAACATCTTCCCAGGAGAGTGGTGGGATTTATAAGAGCAAATTGGGACTGAATGTGGAATACAATGCTCAAAAATCACATAACAGACTTATGACCAGGTGACCCAATACTTTTGGAAATATAGTGAATGTCGGCCATGTCTTTTTATAACTTCTCCTTTAAAAAAGGGGGGTGGGAGAGGGGGATTAGAAGACAGCGGTCATTAAAATGTCTTCCTAATAGTACACTGCAACTGAATCTATCTGCCTAAATCTGAATGCAATCTAATAGGAGTGACTATTATTCAAAGGTGATTTCAAATCAATGCTTCATTACAATATTTTATATATAATTATCAACACAGGTCTATTCCTCTCCATTCACCTAATATTTCAGCCGTCTTCTCGATACTCTGCATCGCAGACTTCATCTCGTTCCCTTCTGCAACAAGAACTTCAATCTCTCCCACGCAGTAGCCGAAATCGGCCCGATCCAGATCGACCCGGACTTTTCCGTGGCCCTCGTCGTACTCTAGCGCATAAGAACACCGCTGCGTGGTGAACTCTGCGAAACACTCCAGCTTCATTTCCTGCAGCCATTTCTCAAACTCGTGAACGTCTTTACCTCGTTCTGTCTGGAAGGAGTCCGATGTGGGGTCTACGTAAACTTCCATGAGTTCAGCTCTGATCTGAAGCATATCTGTAATCTCTCTGTATTTAGTGCACCCACCCTGCGCTCTTTTATCAGCGTTCGAATGCGATGACGTTGACCGTTTTAGCTCCCAGGATCCTTCTCGCTTTCTCAGCCAGAAATCTTTTAGGGTTAACGTGAAGTCTGTCGAGTCGAAGTACTGATCTTTAAACTCATACTGACCCAAACAAACAGCTAGGAAGAGAAGAAACAAGGGGAAATGTCAGCTCCTGGGCTTGCACCTGGTCAGGTGATTGTTGGAAGGGTTTTATATCATCAAGAAGTGAAAAAACAACATTCCATCTATTCATTAATTACAGATTAATAAAATCAATCACTATTTTAACATCTCAGTGAAGCACATTTCATTTGTTCTGTAATCCTGTAATGCTATTTGGGCTTTTCTATTCACCAGATGTGTCTCCTGGTTCAGGATCATACTCCACATCATCCTCAGACACCAAAGATATGGTCAGTAACCTCACATACACTGAATCTATGAGCTGTCTATTAGGTTATTGACCATATCTTTGGTGTCTGATGATGATGTGGAGTATGATCCTGAACCAGGAGACACATCTGATGAAGAGAACAGTCCAAAAACACTGAATCTCTCGCTCGTGTTGAAATAGACTGATGATGCAGAATGAAACTGATAACAAACATGAGCCTTATTTATAGATAACAATGTTCAGACACTTCTGTTCACAACACACCCCTGAAAGATAGATATAGATAGATATATAAAGATGGTATAAGAGGTGTAAGACGTGTCTGTGATGTGGGTGGTTGAGCGAATTTGATTTACAGAGCAACAGATAACTTTTATATACCTGGTGAGTCAATTTTGACCCGTAGCACCACAGATGTGACTTTTTTTTTTTTTTTAAGACTTTAGAATGGACTAAAAATGGTGAGACTGTTTGAGGACGTCATGAAGACTTGTTTCAACAGAAATTAGGTAAATAGTGTTGTTGTTTTTTTTGTTTACATATAAATTGTACATTTGACCTTAACACAATATAAAGGTTAAACAAAACAATCAACACTGGCATCTTAAGATATACCAATATGGTACACACTTAATGGATTATATACGATCATATCTCTCTCTCTCTCTCACTCACTCACTCACTCACACACACACACACACACACACACACACACACACACACACACACACACACACACACCATAAACAGCATTTCATAAAATCTTAATGAAACACACCTCCAATCTCTTTCAGTTTCTCTAGGATGTGTGTGTCACACACAAACTTCCGCTCCACCTCTACCGGCATAACTCTAGAATAAATCAGAGCAAAAAAAAAACAACAGAAAGAATGATAGAAAGAGAGAGATAAAGTGTGAGTCAAACCTCACAACAAGAATGAATTCACATAAAGCTTCCTGCAATTTCCTTCACTTCCGGGCTGCTCAACTACAATTTCAAAATAAAGGTTCAGCACGTTCTCATTAAACGCATAATGAAAAAGAGAGTTTGAATTGGTGCATCGGTAATTTCTTAAAATCGCTTTAAAGCTCAAATATAAAATAAATAATGATCTAAATGAATACATAGACAAATAAACAAACAAATAATAAATTATTAATAGAAATACTGATACATTAATTATTAAATGATACATAAAAGTGCAAGTTCTAATGTGTTGGTGCCTTTTAAACATTTGAGTTGTGTTTTCTATTTATTTGTTTGTTTGTTTATGAATGGTATGAAATCATAAATTTGTGGAAACCTTGATTTAATACAGTTTGTTATTTTTACCCATTTTGAGTTACAATTGAGCATCCGCAAGACACAGTGCCTGTTAGCAGCTATTCTTGTCCTTTTTATATTCTGTTATGTAAATAAAAAATATTCGTTGTTCAGCATATCATATGTACCATATATGTTGTTGTCAGATGAAATAAATAGACAATTTATGTTTTCATCCTATTTATTCGTTGTTTTAAACAGGAATTTACCACTTCAATTCATACACATGAGCAAAAACCTATAATATTTATCATACAGTTTGTTCAACATGTCATATGTGCCACATTCTGACCAATCAGAATGGAGGAGCTGAGCAGAGCTGCAGTGGAAGCATTCATGAAACCCTGGTGTGTGTGTGTGTGTGTGTGTGTGTGTGTGTGTGTGTGTGTGTGTGTGAGAGAGAGAGAGAGAGAGAGAGAGAGAGAGAGAGAGAGAGCATCTCAGCATCTTCAACTCTGCCACCTTCAGCTCCACCTCCTGTATTTTTGACAATGCCACTGTCTCTAAACCATACAACATCGCAGGTCTCACCAAGGTCTCATAAACTTTTACTCTTGCAGA
Organism: Silurus meridionalis; assembly: GCF_014805685.1. NCBI lineage: Eukaryota > Metazoa > Chordata > Actinopteri > Siluriformes > Siluridae > Silurus > Silurus meridionalis. The sequence continues at coordinate 5,628,261 of NC_060904.1, read as the reverse complement.
TACACTTCTATCACAACCCACTCCTGTCACTCTTCTACACCCACTCCACCCTGCCTACACTTTTTTCTCCACTTCTCTAACACACTCTCCATGACTTTGCATTGTTGACCCCAGGTACCTGAACTCCTCCACCTTCTCCACCTCCTCTCCATGCAACCGCACCACTCCACTGCCCTCCCTCTCATTCACACACATGTAGTCTTACTCCTACTGACTTTCATTCCCCTTCTCTCCAGCGCGTACCTCCCCCACTCCAGGCTCTTCTAAACCTGCTCACTACTCTCACCACAAATCACAATATCATCCGCAAACATCATAGTACACAAAGACTCCTGTCTGACCTTGTCCGTCAACCTGTCCTTTTGCGGCATGAAACCATACTGCTGCTCAAAGATGGTCACCTCTTCTCTCAGCCTGGCTTCAACTACTCTTTACCATAACTTCATGGTGTAACTGATCAACTTTATTCCCCTGTAGTTACTGCAGATCTACACATCTTCCTTGTTCTTAAAGATCGGTACCAGCACACCTCAGGCATCCTCTCACCCTCCAGAATCTTGTTAAACAATCTGGTTAAAACTCCACTGCCACCTCTCCTCAACATGTACCATCCTAGCTGTCTACTTTATGATGTCTGCAGTAGTTCCCCAATCATCCAGCACCTCTTCACCACCACCAAACCCCTTCAGTTTCCACCATCTTATTCTTCTTTCAGCCCTCACTCTCCTCCTTTTTTCCTTTACCTTTAAAGCCACAGACCACCATCCAATGCTGTCTAGCTACAGTGTCCCCTGCCAACACAAGTCTCAAATCTCTTTCAGGTTGCATCTCCTTCATAGAACACAGTCCACCTGTGTGCACCTTCCTCCACTCTTATATGGCACCCTATGCTCCTCCTCCTTTTTAAAATAAGTGTTGAAATGTAGATTTGTGATCTGCATATTTGATTTGGCACGTTTTACACTGGATGCCTTTCCTAACGCAACCCTCTCCATTTATCCAGTCTTGGGACCGGCACTAAGAGTGCACTGACTTGTGCAACCCTAATGGCTGGGTTAGAAAAATATAATACAAAGATATTATTCAGATATAATACAATTATAAGAAATATGATATAAGATATAATTCAATTCAACACAGAGAACTGAACTGAAACTCACACGCACACACTTAACTGTGTTACTGAGCGGCTACAAATCTGAACTCATACACACACTCATACTCATTTCACACATCCATGTCTTCAGTACCACCCATATCATATTATTTTATTACTACATAACTGTTTACATGCAGTTTTTTTGCAAATCCATTTGACTGCTGTTTTGCAAAACCTTTTGTGTTTACATTTTTGTTTTTATTTATAAAAAAAAAATATATATATATATATATATATATATATATATATATATATATATATATATATAAATGTATAATATTATTATTATATAAATAAAATGGGACATAATAAAAAAAATTATATAAATATAGACAGACAGACAGACAGACTAGCTGTCTGTCTGTCTATCTAGCTGTCTGTCTGTATTTATTTAATTTTAATTTTTTTTCTTGCTGTCTGTCTGTCTATCTGTCTGTCTGTCTGTCTGTCTATATTCATTTATTTGTTATGTCCCATTTTATTTATATAATAATAATAATAATAATAATAATAATAATCTGTCTGACAGACAGACAGACAGACAGACAGATAGACAGACAGACAGACAGACAGATAGATAGATAGATAGATAGATAGATAGATAGATAGATAGATAGATAGATAGATAGATAGATAGATAGATAGATATCAGTGTGCAGGGTGTAATGGGTTTATCAGTCAGGGGAATCAGTGTGGCTGTGGTTGAAAATGCGTCTTGGTTAACGTGTACGAGCTTTGGGGGGAGCTGTTGTGTGTTTACTACAGCGAAGCGAGAGGGAGGGAGGGAGAGAGAGAGAGAGAGAGAGAGAGAGAGAGAGAGAGGGAAGAAAAACTTTTCAGTGTTGTAGAGCGACAGGAAGCGCTGCAGTGAGTCGTCAGCATGCAGGTAAACGCTTTCGCTAATTGCTTTCGTGTTAATTAATCCACATTATGACTGAATTGAGCGCAGATCCACCGTCCTGTCGCCTCGATTTGCCCCGAAGGAGGAGAAAAAGAAGCGAAAAAAACCCCATCAGATCGCCCATTATTATTCCTGTAACGTGTTTGAATTCTTTCACTGGATATTTGTAGTTGGATTACGGCCGCCTTCTGAATGGCAAACTTTTTTTCTGTTGTTTTTTTTTCGGGGCGATTATTATTTAGTGTTTACATTTTAATAATAGTTGAGTTTGTGGCTGATTGTGCTGGACGAAGTTAGGTATCGAATGGATTTGTTAAGCAGTGATGGTGTAATGCATTGTTTTTATGTTTAAAATATATAGTATACACATCTGCTCGGAAGCTAAAGTCATTAATTAACCAGCTTTGCTCGTTGTAGGCCTCAAGTTCCAGCGGGCGGTTGTTCGCTGCGTCCCCCGAAAACAGGCTGCAATCTGCGGATAAGGACACTAATCAAGGCCGGGGCTTTAAATGAATACGGGAGGGGGAAAAAAAAAGCCTATCTACGAAAACTCAATTAGTGTTTTTGGGGGCTTTGAGTCTACTTTTAGGTTGAACTGTTACCCATATATGGGTTTGTTGTCTAATTCGTGTGAGTTGTGGCTTTAATTTGAAGTTAAACGGCTCCCAGTTTGATAAGCAATGCATAATTAGTTAGCTAGCCAATTTTGTTTGAGTTTTCCCGACACGGCTAGGTTGAAGTGGCAGGCGGGGTGTTTCTTGGTTATTTTATTGGCTTTAGTGCCCCGATCTGAGTCTTGTTTAAAGTTAAAACGGAGTATTGTTAAAAACGGAGTGAAATTAGTGATATTTACACGGTAGGTTTCGTGATAATCGGGCTAATTGGAGTCTTGGCTAGTCAGGTTTTGCTAACCCTGCCAATTGGTTCTGCTAATGAGACTGTGGCTTAATTAACAAAAAAAATGCTCCCGAGTTCATGGAGGACTTCATGGATTGTAAAAGAAAGCTGGGCTGCACGACTTGTTTCGTACGCGTCGTTTTCGGATGCTTTTGCACGTCTTTCGGTGAGTTCGGAGCACTTTTATTTTAGGCGTGCAGGACAGAACTGTGTAGCACGAAAGCTAATTGGCGTAGCGGGGAGACCAGAGCAAATGGACACTGTTGGCATTTTCCGACTTGCATCATGATTCAACGATATTTCTCAATCATGTGGCAGGAAAATGAAGCCAAAACTAAGCCTAATTAATGTCTGGGGTCGTCTTGCTGGATTATTTAAATGTTTGGAGGGCGAGTGTGTGTGTGTGTGTGTGTGTGTGTGTGTGTGTGTTTTAGTGTTATTTATTTATTTTAAAGCGGCATTACACTGCAGCAAAATCATCACGATGAGTGTTTCTGATCTGATTTGCAACCTGCCATCAATGAGGATATGTGCTTTTATATAATCCTCAATATTAACACTTTCAAGTCATTCCCCAGGATTTTTTTTATTTGACTGTTATTAAGCTATCAGGAAAGATTGGGTCCAATTGACAAGTTCTTTTCACTGCGTTGTCAATAGAAATTGACCAGTTATTTATTTATATAGGCGTTTAGTTTCTTCTGCAGGCATGTGGAGCATCTAGTTGGAATCGTCTCCTGATCTTGACCTCGTTCCTTTAAAATAATGTGTTTAATTCCAAATCAGAGATTTCTAAGAGACAGGCATTCGAACGTTTTCGCTATTATATTCATGCATAATGTATTATTAAGGGTTCTTAATAATTTGTAGCCCGATTACGACCCTGACACAAGATCTTTTTAGATGGTCGTTTGAAACCCGTGTAACAATCCCACATTTAATGTCTAAAAGGTGTAAACCGTTGCAATGCTCGTACCAAAATTATAGCACAGTAATAAACCCCCACCCTTATAGTTTGTCGCTGTTTGTATCACAGTGGTGTCATGTTCTCGAAAACCCGTTGGATAGAAGGTATTGTTCAGAAGTTATTTCCTTTCAAAGCGACTGATTTGAATGGATGGTGAACACGTGAATAGAACGATAGTCAACAGATTGGATAAATCTGTTGTTAAAAATGAATAACTTGTATTAGAGGTTTCGGATTTTTGGAAGGAGTCTCCACTTTTAGGGCTTTGAAACAGGTCAGGACAGGATTTGGATTATTTTTTTTGGTTTCTAGAAACAAGAATAGAAAGGAGACCGCGTCGTGATGGGCGATTGCTCGTAGGTGTTATTGCAGGAACCCCTATAAAATAAAACATAAATAACCTAATGGTGTGACTGACAAATATTTTGACTAAGCTCACAATTTATTTCCCTTATTAATAGATTTTTGATTAATTAAAACATTATATATATATATATATATATATATATATATATATATATACATACATACATACATACATACATACATACATATACATTCATTGTCAACTGCAAGTCTTATGCAAGCCCGGATTTCAGTTCAGACCAGACAAAATCAAAAGAGGTGCAAAATAAATTATATTGCAGACTATCTCACAAACTTGTAACGTTCTGATGCCAGATTAATTTAGCTCGCGAGTTGTGAGCTGAATATGCTCAGTCGACTATAATTCTTGAAAGGGCTGAACTTTAAAGTGAGGCTAAAACAGGATGCTGACTTGATGACTCAGGATATACATTGGAACCTCGATACTCACGACCTTGACTCTCGACCTCGATAGTTTGCGATTTTTCATTTGAAATCGGACTAACCCGCGAAAAATCTGATTTTGGCTCTAAAGTAACATTTCAAAACAGAGTTTGTACTAATAAATGACAATGTTTGAAAAACTAATTTAGTATTGCATCATTCATTTAAAGTAGTAAATAAAACATATATGAGAAGTAAATCCACAATCTGTGTTGTTTACATTACAGTATATGTACAATTCCCCTTGAAAAAGGAACCATCAAAAGGAGAGACAAAACCTTGCCATTTATTGAACGTAAACCCGCGAGTATCGTGGTTAATATAATATATAATGAACGAACAGGCAAGATGGATAAATATGACCAAAACTTTGCAATGCAACTGAAAAATTGAAATAAGACTCTGTGTATGTTCAGTGTGGACTAAACATTGTACAGCCAACATGCAGTCCTGTTTCTTACCTTCACAAATTTGTATGGAAGCACTTGAGACCAAAAGCATAGTGTAAGGTGAAGTATTAAAATTCTTTAGCGCATTTCGTACTGTTTCATGTCGAATTGTTGTGCTATAAGAGGTATAGAATCCTTTAGGACAAGCTATTAGGGGAAACTTGGGTGTGGACAGTAGTTCCTTTGCATATCAGGCTGTCACCTAATTAGTTTGAGTCTCCTTCAAAAGTTTTGGAACAGCAAAGGCAGTCCTATTGTTTCAGCTGAACATTAAAAGCATCAGAGTGAAATACAATACAATAAAATGATTGTGACAATAGATCAGAATTCCAGCTTTTATTTCCAGATACTAAAATCTAGCTGTTAAACAACATGGCAGTTTGGGGGCCAGGCCACCAAAGTTTGCGGTTTGCCAAAAGTATTGGATCAGATAGCCTTACCAAAAAGATTGCATATGCCTTGCTTTGCAAAAATTGCATCAAGTCAGCAACCCACTGACGTCACCATATGGGTGCATTCTTCATTTTATGTTGCTTTTTCAGGCTTGTACCACATCTCCTTTCAGTTGCTGTTTGTTTTTTGTGGGGGGGGGGGCTTAGCGGGTACATGGTTTCTCGATTCTGTCCTTTTCAGGTCATGATATGCATGCTCAATTGGATTACGGTCTGGTGATTGACCTGGCCAGTCTGAAACCTTCCACTTTTTCTCCCTAATGACATCCTGGGTTGTAATTGCATTGGGTTTATTTATTTCTTTATTTATTTTTTATTTATTATTAAAAAAAAAAAAAAACTTTTTTTTTTTTTGGTCTTACTGCATCGTGTGTCCCAATTTATTTACATTTTTTATTTAAATTTTTTGGGGAATTTGCACTGTCTCTGTAGACTTGCTTTCATTCTGCTACTATCATGATCTGAATAATCAATACAGAGTAGTAATCCTTTGCCACCATGCAAGTGCAAACCATGACACTACCTCCACCATGCTTTACCAATGACTTGGTATGTTTTGGATCATGCAAGGATTTTCCTTCTGCCATACTTTGGCTTTGCCACCATTTATGTAAAGTTTCTTTGCACGTTCCAATTTGACTTTCTGATATTTTTCTGCTAATGTGTGGTTTCCGTCTTTTGATATGGCTTATATATTTTTGTTCTCAGGGCTTGGTGGGACAATGGATAAGGCTCTGGTTTATTGTTAAGAATATTGGATGTTCTTTTCAACTGTAAAGTCAGTACCGGCAAACTGCCACTGTTGGCCGGAGGCCTCTAACCCTTTTCTTCGAGGGTTCCATATCGTGATTGACCCTGTGCCTTGACCCCAGCTTCTTAAAAATCACATCCCAAAGCAGAATAATGTAATGTGTATGTGACAAATGCAGATGATGATTTTTTCCCCCCCTGAATAGTAGATTGATGTATATCTTTGATCCGAGTTTGATCAACAATCTGTGCCTAATCAGTTTTTGTTTGTTTTTTAGATTTCACAATGTTTTGTCAACAATCACCACTGTGTTTTATTGGCTGACTTTTTTTTTTTTTTTTTTTATACTTTTTGTTAGTACATTAGTGGTTTCATTCTTAAAAAAAAACAAACAAAAAAAACAGCGTAGCGTTATAATGCCACTTCTAATACATGCATCAGACACACGTTCCAATATTTTTGATCACTTGGGGAGAAAAAAATAAGTGAGGTCAAACAAACTGGCATGTTCTTAGTATCTGGATGCAAGTTTCAGGAAATTAAAGCTGCACATCTGATCTGTCTCGTCATTCATGTTTTTTCGATTTTTCAATCCATCTATCTTTTGTGGTGGTTTAAACTCGTTCCATTATTTTTGAAAGGGACTCAAACTATTAGTCCACACAGCCTTTTAACCCACACAGTCTCTGGGAGTTAAATCATGGGATTGGGGAATACAATGGAGCTTTTACATGCCTGAGGACCTGGCATCTAATGATCCACCAATAAATAACTTCTTTGCTAAAACGTTTCCAAATTGCTATTCTTGTTGAAGTTATTTTGATTTAGCTACAATTCCATGGGTCCCTGGTGCCATTTGCAAAGACTTGAGATCAGATTAAAGTTTTAACAGTGGCAGGACGTTTGAGTCAAATCTCCAGTTAAAAATGATTATGTGCTATGGAAGCATAACTGTGAATTTGTAAATATTAGGTCTGGCATGCCTAATTTGTGTTTAAGTACACATGCGTTCCTTGGTATTTATTTCTTTTCCATCGGTTAGTGTTTGCAAGCTTTGTCTTTGCCTTCTTGCTTCCTAGATAAGTACACATGTCAAACTCAAGGTCTGGGTGAAATTTCATAATATTATTCTAAAATGTCCTGAGGTAAATTCTACACGACACACTATAAAATTAGTGCTCAAGTGTGACCTACGGAGGTGGTTCGGGGATTGGCCAGTTTTTCAATTCGTACGGTTGTATTAAGGTGTGCGATGTGTTTAAACATTGAAAATATACTCAATCTTGACATTTAATTGTGCTTATTGAACCCATGTTGATAACCTATAACTCAAAGGAATCTAACTTTTTGCTTTCTTAATATAAAAGAATAGCAACAATGACCTTGTCAGAATCGGTTCTGCTCCATAAGCAATGCTTTTTGACTCGTACTGAATATAATCAGCTATGCCTCATGTTAATCCCAATGAATAGATATTTGGAATCGTATTTTGGTGGTTATAACTCGTGTTGGCTTTTAGTGCGGTTCAATTAAGGATTCAAGTCAAGAATTTGTTTTTAGTGTAGATATTTCTGATTGCAAGGTGCCCTTAAAACTCATTTTGAAAGTAGCCATTATTTTTATTTTTTTATTTTATTGTTATTAAATAAAAGGAAAAACGATCATCTAGTTGTTAATATAGGTTTTAATAGCCTTTTTTTTTTTTTTTTTTTGTTAAAACCCTAAAGAATGTCCTAATTACTTTCAGTGAACCTTTAAAGGTTTACAAAAATGCTGATGGCTCAGACAAATTATGATGCAACTTATGTAGGCAGGAAAGTAATGGATTCTTTGCACTAATATTGTGAGCTCTTTAGTATTAACCTACATCTTTTACTTCAGGAACTGGCATGTGACCTGAGAAAAAACTATTGATCAGAGACATTAGTCAGTAGATGCATGTCCCTGAAACATGCAATCTAAAAAAAATATTTTAGTTTGTGTGTGTATATAAAAATATATATGTTAGGAGTGTTCACGGTTCGGTACGGTTACGGGGGAGAAATGCATAACATAACATTTTGTTTTTTCAGTAACGGTTTATTATTTACATTTGTAAACACATTTTAAAAATAATTTTAAATAAAATGCCTGCTTGGTTCAATCATTTATAAAATAACATTTTATAAAAAATGGAATGTCAAATAATAGTTTTGTAATTAAATTAATCAATTAAATTGGCACAAATTAAATTAATTAAATGAAATTGAAAATTTGAACGAATTAGTTTACATTTGTTAAATCCCATGTTGTTAATACAGATGTGTATGTAAAATTGTGTGTTTTACATTTAATATTTAATTTTCCAAAGATATAATCTACTTAACTGTTCTGCTTATTTCAGCATACTTTAACCAATGTCTTCACTCCTTCCATCCTTTATTCTTTTACTCCATCAATATGTGGAATTATTAGGATTTTCTAATTTTAAGAGAAAATCTTTGAAGCGGGACATAAAACCCGAAAGAATTCCTGGTTAGCGCTATATGGATTCTTTAGCGTTTTCATGCACGTGCAAAACGGGTCTTATTTTTCAGTACGGCGTGAGTAGCCACACTGACACTGCACTTACTTTAGTAATTTATTTATTATAATGAATTAATTAAAGTATTATATATGTTTATTTACCCTGGCATTGTTTGTATGTTTTGGCAGGTTTAATATTAATAAATAATCACTAAACAAACTTGCCGAACGCCAGTAATTACGGTCCATAATACGTTATTATAACTATCTTCTGCACGTAAAAGGAATTGCATACTGTACATGTACCGTTACACATCTATGTATACGCCCCGTGTGTGTGTGTGTGTGTGTGTGTATATATAAATATATATAACATTTTATTTATGCTTTAATACTTTTTTAAATGTATTTCTATCTGCATGTTTGACAGTCATAAAAAGCATTTCACATGTACTCTGTATGAATATATGTGACGAATAAAATTTTTATTTGATTTAATAGAAAAATATAAATTTTTGATCACCTCAGTTACGCACAAGCTGCACACTTAGTTTTTTTTTATTTTTATTATGTCATTATTTATTTTAAACCCCACATTATTTTGTCATTGTTGCAAAGCTTGACAATGATTGGAGGATTTCACTGCTAGGTTAAATTTCAGTGCAGGTGCTAGTTAATGTGGAATAAGCTAGTAATAGTCTGGCAAATTTTTCAACATACTGATATTTTGCATGTTATTTGAGTCTCTATGCCTGTAAATTGCAATATATATTAAAGACGGACTTCTTGTTCTATGCTGAGGCCGCTTTGGTTTTAGTGGCCATCAATACCATGCCATATGTGCAGTGGCTAATGATGTCCCTTTTATTGCAGGAGGAGCTAGGAGAGACCATGGGTGGGGACAGCGATAAGGGGTCAATGTGGCTGTGTCCTTTGTGTCAACAAGGTCAATTGGACCGTGATGGACTTGCTTTGCACCTGTCTGAAAAACACAGTGTGCTTCCTGCATGCCTCGCTAAGCTGTTGGACATTGTGAGTAATAATAATTGTCAGTCATCTTGCGGAAGGTTATGGCAAGGATAGTTTAGTCGCATTTAATTCTAACTCGAAAGCTGCTAGCGTTAATATTTCCCCTTCGAACCTTACATATTTGCAATATTCATATTTCACATACCAGTAAGGTTGTGTAAATCTAGGTAAGGGCTATAAATATGAAAAAGTAAGTCATTGCAATTTGTTGGGAATTCTCTATTGTATGCCTTTTTACTTTTCCTCTGTTAAGGCGGCTCCCAAGGACTGTTCCAACAACGAAGACGGAGGGTCTGGTGAGCTAAATGATATCAGTAAGTTTCAGCATCAGCTTCAATTGCAGACCTTTCAATGCTAGTTAGATATTATTAGTTTTCATACCAATTGAAATGAATATCTTACAAATCAAATATCGTTTTACTGCATCTTTTTTTTTCCCCCAAGATGGCACATCGCAGCATCCGAGTTCAGAAAACTCGCCGGTAACGGAGGCTCTGAATGAAGCTCTGACCAGTGACCACGATGGTTCCTCCCAGGAAAAAGAGGTGTGTGAAGAGTTAGATGGAGAGGGAAATAAGAACGACTGTAGTAATACGGAAACGAGTCAGGATAACGTTACCCAGCCTGAAAGATCCGAAGCCTCGGCCAACGATGAAAAATCCAACGATAAAAGCAATACTCCTGCTGACGGCGATGTTAACCACGCTTTCAAGTGTCACGCATGTTTGGAATTCTTTCCCACTAGATCGGCATTGAGTGTACATTATAATTCAGCCACTCACATCCAAAGGATGAGGACGGGAACAGGGAACGACAGCGATTCCTCGACCCCAGTTCTTGCTCGTCCTTATGTCTCGAATAAACCCTACCAGTGTGCAGTGTGTCGCGTCTCTTATAACCATGCCATCACCCTGGAAAGTCATTTGAAGTCTGTATTGCATCAGAGCCGTAGCAGGAACGCCGGAAACGCCGCAGCGATTTCCTCAACGAATGCAGGAACTGGAAATGTAGCAGCGAATGTGGCAGTGACTACAGTGGCTAATTCTAGCCAGTTAGCTTACGTTACAACCAGTAATTGTGTCACGCAAGCAAGCCTGACTGCATCCCAAGCGATGACCAAAGATGATGAACAGGTTAAGCCTCAGCCTGCACCCTCATTGCTTTCGTCCCCAGTGGCCTCAGCTCAGGCAGTATCAGCTTTTCTTACTCTTTTAACCTCAAGTCCAAACTCTGCTCCACACTCCATTCTTCCCTCTCTTTTTGCTAGTGGAACAGGTGCTGCACCAGGCACAGCAACTCCGCAGCTAATAACCCAGCCTCAGATGCTTATGCCTCTTATCTTGAATGGACTCCAAACACAGAGTCCAACCTCGGAATCCCCCAAACAACTTTTGCCGCAAGCTGTGCCAGTCCTTGGCCTTAACGCCGCACAGCAGGCGCTCTTGACCCAAGGACTAAGTGGCTTGCAAAGTCAGTGGCCTGCTTTTAGACTGTCCAATGCAGCTCAGATGCCTTCAGAAGAGAACGACAATAGCGGTGAAAAGGGAGCAGGCACCAAAGTGAAAAAGGAGGAGCCTCAACAGGAGTCTTGTGACCAACAAGTGCCACAGACATCAGATGAAGCCTGGGCCACAGATGATGGTTCTGTGAAAAGCGGTGTTAAGGTAGAGATTAAACAAGAGTCCGGCCGCTTAAAATATGAGAAGAAAGGTTTCGAAGATGGCACGCTATGTAATGCCAAGCAAGAGAACGATGAAATGGATATTGAAAGCACAGTTGATAAGGAGGGTTTGGGCGAAAATGCAAAAAGAAATTCTGATGCAAATAAAGACTCTGGAAGTGAGGATTATCCGTGTAGTTGCTCATCGTCTTGTCATGCTGAATCCTGTCAGTCTTCTACACATAGCGATCATAATATTGTCAACCATTCAGAAGTCAAACCCAGTCCTGCAAAATGTAACCCCTCAAACACTACCCTTGCCTTAATGTCCTCGCAACATAAGAGTGCCAAGGTTCATGCAATCTGGTCCTCAGGACCTCCAGGACTAAGTGAGTTTCAGTCTCAGGTTCTGTGGGCTTTTTTCGAGTCTCAAAATGAGGCTGATTCAGCAATTCCATCAAGAGAGGACTGTGAAGCCCTTGGCAGGGAAGTAGGATTAACGGAAGACGAGGTACGAAAGTGGCTGGTCGATGCCCGCCGTGCCAAAGAGAGACATAGTGCAGAAAGAATGGAGCACGATGAAATGGAAGGAAGCATTGAAGATGACGAAGGTGCTCTAATGATAGATGAAAGCGAATATGGACAGAGTCCATCAGCTGCCAGTAGTCATGCAATGGATCTCTCGAACAGTTCTGAGGTGCGCAAAGATAAAGCATACAGCCAAAGCCAAGGGGATCTGTGCTTAACCTCTGACTCAGAAAACGAAGAATTCTACACTTCTGTAATTGTGACCGATGAGGAGAGTCAAAGTAGCTCATTGAGAGAAGAGCCGAGTAGTCCGGTTAAACAATCTTCACAAGTAGAAACATCAGGGGAACGGTCAAGCGGTGGCGGAAAAGTTCTTCGCTCCACTACAGTGTTCCTTTCAGATGCAGAGGATGAAGATGAAGATCAGGGTGCAAAAAATAAAAAGAGAAAGAGAGAGAGAGATAAGGAAGAATCAGAATGCAAAAAAGAAAGGCATGATGCTGATCTTGATCTGCAGTTAGAAGCACAAGCTGATCCTCCTACTCCTCTCTCGGTTACAGTCGACCATCAGGGTCTTTCCGCTGGAATTTTGCATCCCTTGCCTCTTTCCCTTTCTTTGGCCCCATTTTCTACTCAGTTATTCAGCCCCTATGTCCTCTCGGTTCCATCATCCGTTGTCGGAGTTGGTGTTTCAGAAGCAGACCGAGCCAAAGTAGCGACCTTTACAAGTCCCCCAACGACTGCTCGCACTCACGCTCCATTTTCTGACTCACTTCAAGGAGCTGCCATTGGTTCTCTAGCACAGTCGACCCAATTCAATGGTAGTGAATGTGAATCTGCCTTAGATCTCAGCATAGGAAAAAATCAAAGTTCAACTTTTGGCGGTGTCTCAGCAAACAAGGTATCTATACAAAAGACTGCTTTACTCGATGGTCTCGGATTAAGGCCTACAACTGTTGGGGTCCCTGCAGATGGAAGTCTTATTGTTGTTCAGGTAAAGCCTGATACTGCCATTACAATTCCAAACTCCAACACTACCATTGGTAACCACAATAGCTTGACTAAGACTAGCACGGTGTTTATGAGGGCTGCAGAGAAAGTAAATGCCTCCTTGAAGGAAAGTGAACATGAAAAATCACGAGACCAAAAAAGAACTAATGTAAGAAGGTTTAGGGACATGAGAAGGTCCAGGACTATTATTCAAGCTGATCAACTGGATGTCCTTTATGGATGTTATTTTAAAGACCCAAACCCAGGAAAGCATGAATTTGAGCAAATATCAGAATGGGTGCATCTGCCAAAGAAGGTGGTACAGATTTGGTTTCAGAACATGAGGGCCAGGGAACGGAAAGGGGAAGTTCGCTTCATAAGTGATGGCACATTAGCAGCTGTAGGTAAACCACTTATAAAGTTTACTTGGCCACTAAATAAGCCCATTTTTTCAAGCACCCCCAAATCAAACTCTAGTCCAACAACTCCTGGCTGGGTCCCGCCTAAGCCTCAAACTGGCAGTGATGCCCACAAGGCAGAAAAGCTAATGGCGATCAAAGCAGAACCACAGAAAATCCATATCCAAGCTAGTCTGAGCAGGGGAAAGGAAATGGCAACAACCACCACTGCTAGCAGTACATCAGTACTCAAGATAAAAGGTGAAGCAGTGAATTCATTTACAATGGTTAAAATCGCCCCCAAAGCTTTGGCCCCGTTAGTTACTGTTCCAATCGTGACCAGTAGCTCTGCCATTCCCCAAAACCATCAGAAGACTAAGCTGGAGGCACAGAGTAAAGCAGAAAGGACAGAAGAGAAAGATGGAAAAGATCAAGAAAAGCACATCCCTGGGACAACCAACCGCATGGTTCCAAAAGTATCCACTACACCAATTAACAAATCTCTGACTGTGGCAACTCAGAAACACAATGGCATTAATTATTATTCTTCACAGAAGGGACAAATTAAGATAAATACTCTGTCCAGGGAAGAGCTAGGTCTGTCTTCCCAACGCCCAATCCTCAGTTCAGCTTCAGTCGTAACCCCATCCATGACCGTCACTTCACCGCCATCCAGTCAAAACCAAAAAGAAACAAATTACATTCAACAGCACTCCACGCCAAGAAGACCACGAACACACTTGAACTGTCTGCAGCTTTCCATTCTCCAGTCTTGCTACGAGACCTGTGCCCATCCAAATGCATTAGAGTGCGAAGCAGTGGGGACAGAGCTTGGTCTTCCTCTGAAAGTGGTGCAGATCTGGTTCCAAAACACACGTGCCAAGGAGAAGCGTTGGAGGCTACAGCAAGAGAAACTGGTAAGGTCATATTTATACGTTAAATAAGCATGTTTCCTGTTAATTACAGACGGACTGACCTGGACAAGCCACTTAATACCAGTGTGTCCATTAAAGTACATTTTAAGGATATTATTTATCCAGTTTAGCAGTTTTTTTTTTTTTTTTAACTACATGTCCAGAAACAGGTCAAGAGCTTCTGTTCATATCAAACATCAGAATGGACTGATGTTCCTGTCAGCTAAATCCTGGGTCTTCTTTGTTGTATTTTTTTTATTTTTTTATTTTGTTTCATGATGCACCCAGTTCAGCTCCCGGATTCCTCTATAATGAAGTCATGTTGTTGTAATTAATGCAGTATGTGATTTAGTACTGAAAAAGACTTCACCTGTATTAAAGTATTTGTTAACACGTATATACGTTTCAGCATTGATGGTGCCTTTCCAGATGTGCAAGGTGACCATTCCATGGGCCAGGGGTCAGGAACCTTTTTTTTTGTTTTGTTTTTTGCCGAATATATTTTTATTTATTTATTCTTTTTAAAGAGCCGTTTAAAAATAAATTATATATTACCACTATGAAAAAAATCCAGGTTTTCAATAACAAAACCTTAATTTCTCCAGTTACAACTCAAAAATTAACAAATATGAAGCATCACATGTCGCGCAAGTGCGTGAATGAAGAAAAAGTACATTTTAAAATTCTGGTTATATCTTTTTTTTTTTTTTTTTTTTTTTTTTTTTTTGCAAAAAAGCTATTTAAAATAAACATTTTACTATTAAAAATATAACATTTCAATAATTTTTCTTACTTTATTTACTTTACTTTTTAAATGACTCAAAGTATGCAGAAACACATGTTGAGTAAGTGCATCAGTGAAGAGCAAAGCAATGTTTAATTTTGGCTAATACATGTTTTAAAGAGCAATTTGGAAAATAGTATTTTACCATTATTAAGAGAACATTTCAATAACTATTATTTAGGCCCAAAAACAACGCAAAATAAATAAAATATGCAGCAACGTGTGTGTGTGTGTGTGTGTGTGTGTGTGTGTGTGTGTGTGTGTGTGTGTGTGTGTGGAAAAAAAGCGGAAAAAGCGCATCTCCCTATATTCGGGATAGTCGCAATTAGTGCGATTCTGCCTTTTCGACTTCTGCCTAATAGCTTTGGAGTCTGGTTCATAAGTGGTCGGGTTCAATTTCATGCAAGTGTTTAAACTCTCATCTGTCAACCTTAAACGCTGGTTGGACTTGATATTGTTCATATGCAAATTGTATTTTCTGTAGGGAATCTGATGATCTTTAGTGACAGTTATATAAATTTTGTAACTATAAAATGTTAGCGAAGAACCCAGCCATTAGGGAGGCACAAGCCAGTGCATTCTTAGTGCCGGTCCCAAGCCCGGGTAAATGGGGAGGGTTGCGTTAGGAAGGGCATCCAGCGTAAAACACGTGCCAAATCAAATATGCGGATCACAAATGAGAATTTCATACCGGATCGGTCGAGGCCCGGGTTAACAACGACCGCCACAGGTATCGTTAGCCGACAGGGTACCGGTGGAAATTGGGCTACTGTTGGCGAAGGAGGAGAAGGAGAGGAGGAAGGCGTCTACAGAGACGGCAGGAAAGGAGCAGTGTAGGAGAGTGGAGGTTCGGGTTGGTACTTTAAATGTTGGTACTATGACGGGTAAAGGGAGAGGTAGCTGATATGATGGAGAGGAGAAAGGTAGATATGTTGTGTGTTCAGGAGACCAAGTGGAAAGGGAGTAAGGCCAGGAACATTGGAGGTGGGTTTAAACTGTTTTATCATGGTGTGGATGGAAGAGAAATGGTGTAGGGGTGATTCTGAAGGAAGAGTACAGTAAGAGTGTAGTGGAGGTGAAGAGAGTTTCTGATAGGGTGATGATCGTGAAGGTGGAAGTTGAAGGGATGATGATAAATGTCATCAGTGCCTATGCTCCACAAGTTGGCTGTGAGATGGAGGAGAAGGAAAGATTCTGGAGTGAATTAGATGAAGTGGTAGATGGTGTACCTAGGAAAGAACGGTTAGTGATTGGGGCGGACTTTAATGGGCATGTGGGTGAAGGGAACAGAGGTGATGAGGAGGTGATGGGTAGGTATGGTTTTAAGGAGAGGAATGTGGAAGGGCAGATGGTGGTAGATTTTGCTAAAAGGATGGAAATGGCAGTGGTGAACACTTATTTTAAAAAGAAGGAGGATCATAGGGTGGCGTATAAGAGTGGAGGAAGGTGCACACAGGTGGACTATGTGCTATGCAGGAGATGCAACCTGAAGGAGATTGGCGACTGTAAGGTGTTGGCAGGGGACAGTGTAGCTAGACAGCATAGGATGGTGGTCTGTAGGATGGTTTTGGAGGCGAGGATGAAGAGGAGGAGAGTGAGGACTGAAAGAAGAATAAGATGGTGGAAACTGAAGGAGGAAGAGTGTAGTGTGAGGTTCAGGGAAGAGGTCAGAGAGAGGCTCAGTGGTGTTAAGGAGGTGTTGGATGATTGGGCAACTACTGCAGGAGTGATGAGGGAGGCAGCTAGAAAAGTACTTGGTGTGACATCTGGAAATAGAAAGGAAGACAAGGAGACGTGGTGGTGGAATGAGGAAGTGCAGGAGAGCATAAGGAGAAAGAGGTTGGCAAAACAGAAGTGGGATAGACAGAGTGATGAGAAAAGTAGGCAGGAGTACAAGGAGATGCGGCAGCAGGTTAAGAGGATGTGGCGAAAGCCAAGGAAAAGGCATATGAGGAGCTGTATGAGAGGTTGGACACTAAGGAAGGAGAAAAGGATTTGTACCGATTGGCCAGGCAGAGGGACCGAGCTGGAAAGGATGTACTGCAAGTTAGAGCAGTAAAGGATGGAGAGGAAATGTGTTGACTAGTGAGGAGAGTGTGTTGAGAAGGTGGAGGGAGTATTTTGAGCAGCTGATGAATGAGGAAAATCAGAGAGAGAGAAGGTTGGATGATGTGGAGATGGTGAAGCAGGATGTAGATAAGATTAGTAAGGAGGAAGTGAGAGCAGCGATTAAGAGGATGAAGAGTGGAAAGTCGGTTGGACCAGATGACATACCGTGGAAGCGTGAGATGTTTAGGAGAGATGGCAGTGGGGTTTTTGACCAGATTGTTTAACAGGATTTTGGAAGGTGAGAAGATGCCTGAGGAATGGAGAAAGAGTGTGCTGGTACCGATCTTTAAGCATAAAGGAGATGTGCAGACCTGCAGTAACTACAGGGGTATTAAGTTGATCAGTCACACCATGAAGTTATGGGAAAGAGTAGTGGAAGCCAGGCTGAGAGAAGAGGTGACCATCTGTGAGCAACAGTATGGTTTCATGCCGAGGAAGAGCACCACAGATGCCATATTTGCTTTGAGAATGTTGATGGAGAAGTATAGAGAAGGACAGAAGGAATTGCATTGTGTATTTGTGGATTTAGAGAAGGCGTCGACAGGGTGCCAAGAGAGGAGTTGTGGTACTGTATGAGGAAGTCAGGTGTGTCGGAGAAGTATGTAAGGGTGGTGCAGGACATGTATGAGGACAGTGTGACGGCAGTGAAGTGTGCAGTAGGTACGACAGACTGGTTTAGAGTGAAGGTTGGACTGCATCAAGGATCGGCCCTGAGCCCTTTCCTGTTTGCAGTGGTGATGGACAGGTTGACGGACGAGGTCAGACAGGAGTCTCCCTGGACTATGATGTTTGCGGATGATATTGTGATTTGTTGTGAGAGTAGGGAGCAGGTTGAGAAGAGCCTGGAGAGGTGGAGATATGCACTGGAGAGAAGGGGAATGAAACTCAGTAGGAGTAAGACAGAGTACATGTGTGTGAATGAGAGGGAGGGCAGTGGAGTGGTGCGGTTGCAGGGAGAAGAGCTTCAGAAGGTGGAGGAATTCAGGTACCTGGGTTCAACAGTGCAAAGTAATGGAGAGTGTGTTAGAGAAGTGAAGAAAAGAGTGCAGGCAGGGTGGAGTGGGTGGAGAAGAGTGACAGGAGTGATTTGTGATAGTAGGGTATCTGCAAAATTGAAAGGAAAGTTTATAGGACTGTGGTGAGACCTGCGATGTTGTATGGTTTAGAGACAGTGGCATTGAGTAAAAGACAGGAGGTGGAGCTGGAGGTAGCAGAGCTAAAGATGTTGAGGTTTTCGTTGGGAGTGACGAGGATGGATAAGATTAGAAATGAGTTTATTAGAGGGACAGCGCATGTAGGATGTTTTGGTGACAAGGTGAGGGAGGTGAGATTGAGATGGTTTGGACATGTGCAGAGGAGGGACATAAATTATATTGGTAGAAGAATGCTGAGGATGGAGCCACCAGGTAGGAGGAAAAGAGGAAGGCCAAAAAGGAGGTTCATGGATGTGGTGAGGGAAGACATGCAGGTAGTTGGTGTAAAAGAGGCAGATGTAGAGGACAGGGTGGTGTGGAGACGGATGATCCGCTGTGGCGACCCCTAATGGGAGCAGCCGAAAGAAGAAGAAGAAGAAGAAGAAGAAGAAAATGTTAGCGAAGAAAGACTGCTGAAGAGCCACAGGTTCCAGACCACTGCTATAGGCACTAATGCTCTTCCATGTAATCAGAGATGCAGGCTTTTGAACTGAGCACTGATAACAAGCTGGATGATCCTTCTCCTCTTTAGTCTGAAGGATGAGTCATCCATGGTTTAAAGAAAAAAAAATCTAATTTAAATTCGCCGGAACACAGAACAGTTTTCCACTTTGCCTTGGTCTATTTTAATAAGCTTTGGCTCAGAGAAGACTGTGGTGTCTCTGGATCATATTCACATATGGCTTCTTCTTTGCATGGGAGGGCTTTAACCTGCATTTGTGAATGGCACAGCAAACGGTGTTCTGAGCCCATGCAGTGATTTTTGTTATACATGTATATTTTTTATGCCGTGTTGCCTGAGGGCTGAAAGGTTCACAGCATTCAATACTTATTTTTACCCATGTCCCTATCTTTTCAAGATATTATGTACTGTAGATGATGTATTGGAGTCTTTACAGTTTGATGTTGAAAGTTTTCCAGAAATTGTTTTATAATTTTGTAGACAGTTTTTCGCAGATTGGTGAACCTCTGGCCATTTTTACTTCAGAGACTGTGCCTTGCTAATATTGTCTTTTTATACCCACTTATGTTACTTGCTTCTTGCCAAATGGTTTTTTTGCACCTTTTGTTGCCCTGTCCCAACTTTTTGGAAACCTGTTGCAGCCATGAAATTTACAAATCTTGGGGTTTACTTTACTTTAAATGGTACATTTCTTCAGTTTAAACGTTATGTTTTCTACGTTCTCTTGTGTATAAAATATGGGTTTGAGGATTTTATTTTATTTTTTTATTTTTTTATTTTTTATATACAGTATATATATTTGTCACACATTTAAATATAACACATTTGTCAATTTTTCCTGGAATTGCAGTTGTACACTTTCATTCTTTTTAATTTTATATACTGTATTGTTCAAAATAATAGCAGTACAATGTGACTAACCAGAATAATCCAGGTTTTTAGTATATTTTTTTTATTGCTACGTGGCAAACAAGTTACCAGTAGGTGCAGTAGATTCTCAGAAAACAAACAAGACCCAGCATTCATGATATGCACGCTCTTAAGGCTGTGCAATTGGGCAATTAGTTGAAAGGGGTGTGTTCAAAAAAATAGCAGTGTATGCCGTTGACTGTACAAACTCAAAACTATTTTGTACAAACATTTTTGTTTCTAGGATTTTGCCATCCTGTGAATCACTAAACTAATATTTAGTTGTATGACTACAGTTTTTTAAAACTGCTTCACATCTGTGTGGCATGGAGTCAACTAACTTGTGGCACCTCTCAGCTTTTATTCCACTCTATGATTCTTTAACATTCCACAATTCATTTACATTTCTTGGTTTCACTTCAGAAACAGCATTTTTGATATCACCCCACAAGTTCTCGATTGGATTAAGGTCCGGAGATTGGGCTGGCCACTCCATAACATTAATTTTGTTGGTTTGGAACCAAGACTTTGCTCGTTTACTAGTGTGTTTGGGGTCATTGTCTTGTTGAAACAACCATTTCAATTGCATGTCTTCTTCAGCATAAGGCAACATGACCTCTTCAAGTATTTTGACATATGCAAACTGATCCATGAGCCCTGGTATGCGATAAATAGGCCCAACACCATAGTAGGAGAAACATGCCCATATCATGATGCTTGCACCACCATGCTTCACTGTCTTCACTGTGTACTGTGGCTTGAATTCAGAGTTTGGGGTCTTCTCACAAACTGTCTGTGGCCCTTGGACCCAAAAAGAACAATTTTACTCTCATCAGTCCACAAAATGTTCCTCCATTTCTCTTTAGGCCAGTTGATGTGTTCTTTGGCAAATTGTAACCTCTTCTGCACATGCCTTTTTTAACAGAGGGACTTTGGGGATTCTTGAAAATAGATTAGCTTCACACAGACGTCTTCTAACTGTCACAGTACTTACAGGTAACTCCAGACTGTCTTTGATCATGCTGGAGCTGATCATTGGCTGAGCCTTTGCCATTCTGGTTATTCTTCGATCCATTTTGATGGTTGTCTTCCGTTTTCTTCCACGTCTCTCTGGTTTTGCTCTCCATTTTAAGGCATTGGAGATCATTTTAGCTGAACAGCCTATAATTTTTTGCACCTCTTTATAGGTTTTCCCCTCTCCAATCAACTTTTTAATCAAAGTACGCTGTTCTTCTGAACAATGTCTTGAACGACCCATTTTCCTCAGGCTTTCAAATGCATGTTCAACAAGTGCTGGCTTCATCCCTAAATAGGGGCCACCTGATTCACACCTGTTTTTTCACAAAATTGATGACCTCAGTGATTGAATGCCACACTGCTATTTTTTTTAACACACCCCTTTCAACTAATTGCCCAATTGCACAGCCTTACGAGCGTGCATATCATGAATGCTGGGTCTTGTTTGTTTTCTGAGAATCTACTGCACCTACTGGTAACTTGTTTGCCATGAAGCAATAAAAAATATAAAAAAAATCTGGATTATTCTGGTTAGTCACATTGTACTGCTATTATTTTGAACAATACTGTATTAGGGTTGTCAATGGATTAAAATATTTATTCACGATTAATCGCAACTTAATCTTCATCTGTTGTAAATGTATCTTAAATGAATACTTTTCAAGTTTTTTAAACTCTAATCAACACTGACAAATATAAATGCTTTATGCAAGTGTATGTTTATTTTGTCACTTCTGGTTTTGGCTGTTTATGAAAAAAATAACACTTCTCTCTTGTTTTCCTTTTATTCAGTCGCCGAATTCCAGCGACCCTTCCAAGAAGTTGGACATCAGCTCGGGCACTTACCTACAGTACAACGCGCTCCGAGCGAACCGTCCAATCCTCCCCAAACCCGTACAACTGACACTTCTGGAAAATTCCCAGCCACCTGCCGCAGGTCAGGCAACAGCTCGTGAAACACTAAGAGGGAAATGCGACGTGTGTAACGTAGAATTCGAGTCCAGAGCCGCCGCCCGAGACCACGTTTTCTCTCCTCGGCATCTCGCGACACTGAGAACCACTAACTTTGGTCAATCCGCGACGCAAAATAACAACGGCTCGGCTGTGGGTCAGGCTTCTTCAAGATCACCAGCTAGCAGCACTAGCTAAGAAATAAACTTTAGCTGCTTCATTAAGTGGACCCATTAGGCTCTTATGCTTTTAATCGGCAAAGAAAAGGTGCTCATTTTTAAAGCTCTTTTATTTCTGCACCATTACCATGGGCCTGGAAAAAACAAACAAAAAAAAAAACTCTCCACTTTTGATGTCAGCGAGATTTGATCCTGAACAGAACTTTTCAATGACTTGTTGCCACATCATTTCACTAATAATAATCAAATGAATTGGTTATACTGGACATGCAATTGCTTATGTTGTAACAGTCTTGTTTTATGTATTTTCACTGCTTTCTCTTTTTTTCTCTCCATCTGTTTCTTTTGTGCTTGTTTATTATCATTTCTAGCTAATTCTAGAACACTCTGGCTGTTTGGGGGAAAATCTAGCACCGGACCACCTGAAACTCATCAAAAATTATTCAGCGAATACGTACATGGTACTGCTTTTGCTTGAGCCTGAATGGTGTACTGCATTGGCGTTTTAATCCAGACTTCTTATATTTCGATCAAATTCTATTCGATTTTTATAATGTCTTCATTGGGAGGTGTTTTTTTTTTGTTTTTTTTTTTTCTGACTGACAATGAGTAAGATCATGGGTGAATCAAAAACGTGCAACTAGCTGATGGGAAGTTGAAGACAGCAGACAAATGCTGATACAAAACTGTCATGAGTGCTTTTTTTTTTTTATATATCAGATTTTACAATATCATAATATAGAGTCAGAAATATGCTTTTGGATGCATTTTTTTTAGGCTGTTATGGATTTCTAATGAAAAGGATTATGGGATACATGCAATGCCGCTTCAGGTTTGCCCAGAATAAGGGCCCTCTGACGACAGCTGTCTTTGTTGCTTTTAGTACGGGAACGTTTATCTTGGGCGCAAAAGTGCTGCCTAAGTAGGGATCCTCGTTCCAAGTGAACGACAGTGGTGATGTATGAAAGTGTCCGTAATGCTGTTGCGGTATATATTGTAAAAATGATAAGCGGCATCTACAAATAAAAAAATATATATATATTGATTTTTAGAACCCGAAGGTGTTGTCGAGTGCCCTGAATCTAGACACTCTAGGAGGCTGTTAATGAAATGAATGCACCTCCATTTGCCATCATGACAATCGTACATTCCCCCCCCCCCCAAGCTCCACTGGTTAATATCGAAAAAAATATCATATGGTTGTCCTGCAGCACTTTCTTCCTTAAGGTCTGAAATATTTTAAGGTTTCCATACTGCTTGGAATAAATGTTTGTATTATAGTGATTTACTGTATGTCAGATTTTACCGAAGTGTTGCCAGCTTTTGCTGTATTTTATTAACACGTGGACAGGGAAAGGATCAGACCTAGCCGCTGTGCAAAAAGCCAAAGTTAATCCTATATGCTAGCGCAATTTTAAATGATTTTGATATCGGTTTCTTAAACGACAAAATGATATAAATTGTATATCTCCTTTTTTTTTTTTTTTTTTTCGGTTCGTCATAACCCTACCGTGTTACAAATAATCACTGCTTGCACCAGGTTTTTATGGGAGAGAAGTCATTTTATACACACACACACACACACACACACCCCACACACACACATTGTACTTTACGTGGGTGCAAGCTGAGGACTTGCGCTGGGTAGAAACTTACCACGAGGTACTTTTCTGTGGTTTTTAAACAAGCGTGTTGAATTTGTCGATGCGGAAACCTTGCGACAAAATGTGCGAGTTTGAAGGAAAGAAATACTAAAGAGAACTGTCATTTAATTTTTTTTTTTTTTTTTTTAAAGTTGTATATTGTAATTCTTATTACTGTTACTATTAATAGTTTTAACCAGATGCAAAACTAAATGGTAACTTTTTAAAAGGAACTCTATTATAAAAATGGTATTCCAAAGCTAATCATCTTTCTCTTGCTTTCTGTCCAAAAAAAAAAAAGAAAAAAGAACAAAAAAACAACACACACAACCAAAATGCATTTGGAGAGAGAGGGGGTGTTTTGTAATGGATTTCCCACACCTTGACACTTTGAGCAAGTCCAGGAAGGACTTTTGATACATTTACGCTGAAAGTGTGCATATTTCAGCCAAAACAAAGTGGAGCACTTGGATGTGTGACGATCCAGAGGCGTGCGGCGTTTTTGTAACGCACCTCCGTTATTTTTTAAACACTCTGTGTTAAGCTGTAGCTCGTGTTCACTGAGCATGAACTGAACACAGTGCTGAACAATGGGATCACACAGTGTTGCACTGTTCAGAGGTTGTGCAGAGACCTGCTTTTTGACTGATTTATTATTTTTTGTTTGTTTCCTTTAACACTTATCACATGTTATACTATTTGCTATTGTTTTCATTACTCTTATCACAGTTTGATTATTATTAATTCATTACGGTTTTTAATAGCATCCTTATCTTCATCGAGATGGTCTTGGTATAATGCAAACTGATGGTGAAAGTGTTGTTATGAAATATTAGACTATCGTTTAAGCTTGTTCCCCCCCCCTTCCCCTATAATTGTACCTTCATTTTGTGTTTGATCTCCTTTGTTTTCTTATACAGAAAAATAAACCGAACTTCACTCAGTGGTGTTTTATTCGATGACCAATGTAAACCATCAATATAATTGTTTTTTTTTTTTAATTATTGTTAATGCGTACAGTTCAGTTTTATTCCCCCCTTTTTTAATTTTTTTATTTACAGTTATGCCACGGTTCTATTCTATCTTCTAGGTCTACTAAGTAGGTTGTCGAGCAGGGTTTTTGTGGTGGTTGTGGTTGTGGTAGCAGTGATCTTATCACTTTCGATTCGAAGGTCGCGAGTTCAAATCCCAGCCACTCCTGGGCCCTACACAAGGCCCTTTACCCCCACAGCTGCTCTGTTGTATAAATGTATGTCACTTTGGACAAGGGCGTCTGCCAAATGCTGAAAATGTCTGTTTTTATGTGGGGGTTTTTTGTGGTAAATGTTGACCAAAGTGCAAGATTCACAAGCACGCTTCTCTACAGTGTAATATGTGTAACAGCAACTGTTTGTTTATTTTTTTTTTAACCAATCAAACGTTTTATCCGGGTCTTTCATATTCATATCTAATCCACCCCTGGGTTCACTTTTTAAAATAATTTTAAAACAATTATTAATTAGTCTAATTGATTGGTTAATTAATTCTTTTTTTATAGTGACACCACAGACTTAATGTTCACACTGGAAATACTGGAATGATTATTTTAACAAAGATAATTACACGTGCACACAATTGAATCTAAAAACTACATCATACACACAATACACTCTTTACACATCATACGCCAAATTTCAAAACCCGTTGCTTGTGATCGATTAGGGCGATTCACTTCCGTCATTCGACGCGCTTTGACTGACAACAAGTTCATCCAATCGCATATGACGTTGTAATGGTCCGTTTTGAGGAAAGGTGAAGACACACAGCCAATCGGAGCGTCGGATATAGGAAAGGGGCGTGTTCTAACCCCGATGTCCTCCAATCATGTGTTGAGTTGGTGCCTGCAGTGACCTCACGCCTCGCTCACGTCTTCCATTTCTGTTCGGGATCCACACGGACGCAAAGCGAATAATACACTTTAAGGGGGGAGGATTTTATATTCGTGAATAATAATCAATGCGATTGATCGGTGATTATAGCGAGCGCGAGTCTTTCGTGGTGACAGCACGAAGCATCCGGTAGTTGAGCGAGTGATTCTCTTGTAAGGAGGGGGAAAAGGCTTTGAGGCTTTTTGTACAGGACGCGGGCCTCGTGTTTTAAATTCCGCTTTGTAACTCTTTTAGCGGCGCTTTTTTTTTCGCCGTGTGTGTTTTTTTTATCCCCCACACACACGCACACACACCTTCCTGGCCTCTTGCTCTCTCGCAGCGGCGTGAGTGGAAACACGAGGCGGAGCGGCGGCGGGAATCGGGCCGATGGCGGAGTTCGGTAACGGACTGGCGGAGGAATCTCTGCTTGACTCAGACCCCGGTCATCCGGAGCTGGAAGATCCGGGTGTTGGTGATGAAGAGCCGGGTTTGGATGAAGGAGAGGCCGCTATTGAAGACCCGGTGAGTTTGGGACGGTATTACAGCGATCTCTGGATTAATTATGTGTAGTTCAGTGGCTATTTATTTTTAGCTAATACATAATTGTCAAGTAGATCTTTTTGCAATCAAAGTGATTAGGAACATGGGGGATGCATTTTAAATAGTATATTTAAAAGAAATTGTTGGCGCGGCCGCCATTGTGGCTCACGCGGTTTGTTCGCGTTAACGCATGGTCTTGGGCGGCCATGTTGGCGCAACATTGAGGGCTGGTGGGGGGGAGAGTGAGGGAAAAAAAAGAAAGAGGGGAAAAAAATGCGAGAAGGGGGTTAACGGTAGAGGGTAGGGACCAGGCCGCCATTAACGCCGCTGCTGTCTGCAGAGAGGCGAAAAAGCTCACGGTAAAACACGTCTTTCTTTTGTTTTATAATAATTGTTATTCGCGATAGTGGAGAAAAATAACGAGTGTCTTCGTTAGCTTGAATGCTAACGGACAGCTTTGTCGCGGGGAACATTAGCTCGTTATGCTAATGTTAAACAGCCCGAATGCAGAACGAAGAGGGAAAAAGGGTCTTCGTGTTATCGAGTATATGAACATAGAGAAAATTGTTTGTGTGGATGGCTGGACTTGTGGTTTTAAAATGAGGGATTTTTGCGGGATTTGTAACCCTTATTGGGCTAGACGAGGTCTCCGCTAATTTACTGCGTGCTTTTTGTGCGGTTTTTTTTTGTTTCAGCATCGCGTCTGTATCGGTTTTAATCCCCGATCTGGATCTTGTGCATGTGATTTTTATGTGCATTAATATCAGGAATAAATCTAAACACCATGTATTGGCATTGTGCTGCTTGTATGTATTGTTAAAATGACATTTTTCTGTATAATAGGTTAGATATGCGCGCCTTCACATAGACACTGATGTGCATGTTCACTTGTAACACACTCTTACACACACACACACACACACAGCCGGCTGTAATTCCGTGCAGGTCATGAAGGTGTTGATTCGATTGTATTTTTGTAATCCTGTTCTTTGATCTCACATGAATGGGTTTCTTTGATCAGTCCTGTGACGTGATCCAGTCATAACCGGATTCTATGATCGGGCTTGTAATGTGATCAGATCTCCCATTCGGTCCCGTTAATATGATCGGATATAAGATTTGTATGATCGGACCTGTAACGCGATCAGAAATGAATGGATTTCAATGTTCGGTCCTTGTGATCAGACATGATTTTCTTTTTCTATGATCAGCCCAGTAATGCGATCAGAAATGAATGGATTTCAATTAACGGTCCGGTTAATGTGATCAGACATGAATGTGGGTTTCAGTGATGAATTGTGTGCAAGCGTTAGGACGAAGCACGGTGCGATCTGCCCTGCAATGCAGCACTGCCACTAGAGCATCACACTACAAGCGTGTGTGTGTGTGTGTGTGTGTGTGTGTGTGTGTGTGTGTGTGTGTGTGTGTGAGGAGAAAGAAAGAATAGCATCACGCCTTTCCCTGCCCATTAGTGTGCCACACGCATATAGGCTTTGCTTACTACCAATGTAGATTAGTGTCAGGATGATGTCACTGCCACCTTAATTTGCTGTCTACCAAAAAAATAGCAGGTTCTACATTGTTGTAAGTGGATTAGGGTGCATGTATTATACGTGAAGTGGTTTAGGAAACGGCACTATTGATCAACAATAGGCCGTGAATGGTTTATAATCCGAATCCATCAGTGAGTTTATCAGCAATCAGCGGTGCAGCTACAGTCCTTATTGTGTTAATAAGTGGTCATGTGAAGAGGGTTGTGTGTGTGTGTGTGTGCTCTGAATGCACCAGTTATCTGGAGCATGCCCAGTGTGCATCTCATTGAGTCATACACATTGGGACATAATTATTGTTATTTGAATAGGAATAGGTGATGTGATCTGCAGCATTGTCTTTGCTCAGCTCAGTCTGTGCAGTTTGTGTGCGTCCTTAGATGTTTTCTACCACCTCCTGCAGTGTGCCAGTAGGTGGAATGGTTATTCTGAATCGTCTCTAGCTGTGAACGAGTGTATGATTGCCGTGTGTGTATGGTGCCCTATCTTGTCCTTTTGCCAATTTCTCCCCAAATAGATTCTGAATCCACTTCAACCCTGACTATAACGAATAGGTTCCTAAAGAGGAACGAATAGTTGGCAATTGCGTCACATCGCTCTAAAACAAAGTATAAACTTGATCATTTTAATATGATGTAATCTTGTTGTATTTTTTAAATGCTCAAATATTTAGGTTGCACCTCCCATTCACTTTTTGATCATCCATCCTCCAGTGTGCTCGTCAACATGATGGACTGGAGAAGTGCTAAATTCTCGTCACAATCTTGGCCTCACAATCAGCTTTAGTTTTTAACATTATTATTCCTTTGAAGTGACCATTCCGTAATTATCTCTGTGAACTCGTATCCAGAGAACAGATGCAGGATACACGAGCAGCACGACTTTCCAGTTGTGCCAAATGTATTACAGCTGTGTCTTTTTATGAATGAGACATATTTCTACCTCATTAAATAATCACGGTTATACTAACGTTATTGTCGTAACATTGAAAATGTCGACAGGAGCTGGAGGCCATTAAAGCCCGGGTGCGAGAGATGGAGGAGGAAGCAGAGAAACTGAAGGAGCTCCAGAACGAAGTGGAGAAACAGATGAACCTTAGTCCTCCTCCTGGTGAGTGTGAGTGTGTGTGAAGACATTGCTGACAAATAGAACCGTGCCCAAGCAGTAGCACAAACAACTGGGTCGCTCTAAATGTTTTTTTTCTGCCCACACCCTAGATTCTTCTCAGTAACAGCATGAATATCATTGCCCTTATCTTGGCATTATATTATTACGTCACATGGTAGTGCCATAGCATTTTACCTAGGATTACGATATGACCATGCGAGTCTATGCAATTAATTAGCGTTTCCTTTCAGGTCAGTATTTTAACCTAAGAAGATCTGCAGTCTGCACTATTTTTTAGCTCCACTTGTATGTAGAAACGCAGGGTACCTGGGCGAAAAGTGTAACCAGATGCTGCACAGTTAAAGCAATATGGGCAATTTGCCGAGCCGTGCTGCACCACCCAACAGGGGAAACGCAATAGGTTTTTCGGATTCTGACACATCTGACCACTGCTCTAAACCACTTTAATTGTAAATGAAATATGAGTTAAAAATGTTAAATGCAATACAAAGCTTAAGTAATAAATAATGGCAAGTGTATAAATGAATAAAAGAATTCCTTCCCCCTGCTTTGATCTAAAACTCCTTTTGTTTTCCCGTACAGCTGGTCCTGTCATCATGTCCATTGAAGAGAAGATAGAAGCAGATGGAAGATCAATTTATGTTGGAAATGTACGGGTTACCCTTGTTTACAATTGTTCAAAAAGTGCAACTACATTCTTTCTGTTTCATTTATATGTAATACTGTTACTGATAGTAAATAGTAGTATTAAATGTTAATACATATCTAGTATTTAAAAATGCAAAAATGTTGCATCTGGGGTCTCATGAGCAAAAAAAATAGCGGGAGAAGTTTGTAATCTGTGGGTAAGAACGATCAGAGGTGAAGCCACCTTCCTTAATGGGTCTTTTACAATACAGCTGTGTGCTTATCCGGACGCATTCTACTTTCCACAGCTGAATATCCTTATAGCAGTGTCATATATATTAAATAAAATATGACTCTGTGACCTTTTGGTAATGTAAGAAGTTATCATGAACTTGTGTCACAATGTTTCTGTTTTGTCTGTAGGTGGATTACGGAGCAACAGCAGAAGAGCTCGAAGCCCATTTTCATGGCTGTGGCTCTGTTAATAGAGTCACTATCCTCTGTGACAAGTTCACAGGGCACCCGAAAGGGTAATTAACCAAATGCTACATTTTCCTTCTTTTCATTATTTTTCATAATTAAAAATTCTTTTTTTTTTTTTTTTTTTTAAAACTAAAGTTCATTTTGATATGCTTCAGATATGATTTTAATTCTTGTATAGTAGCGATATGGCTTATATAATTCCCTGTATTACAACAACAAACGAGACGGACATGCAACAGCCATCAGCTTTCTGTTATTGGTGGAAATCTCACTTGGATTGTACCACAGACATAAAATAGATTTTTATTATTCTGCTATTGCGAAATGCATGTTTAGCGGTACTTACCTTGAAAAAATGAATTTAGGACTTTAAGTCCAGTTGCTAATGGTCTTAAAAAGTCATACATTTGTTTGCATGCTGAAACCCTGTATAAATAATTTTTAAACAGAAAAAAAGGCCTGCGTGTGTCATTTGTGTTTTGTGGAGACTCAAGGACAAATTTTGAACACCCATGTCCTTGTGGAATTTGTATTGCTACTTCTGTAGACGTGGGTAGCGCGATGGTTTTGTAGTAGTGTACTGTTTGGGACGCAGCCTTGAATTGACAAAGAGCGTATTTTTCACTCAACACGGCCCCCACGTTATATAATTTTTTCTCCCGTGAATGATCTGAAATAGTATTGGGTTCAATGAAAGCCACACTTCAAAGTCTATTTCATTTAGGTGTGGGTCTCCTGATTGTGTCTTTTGATTTCTTTCCTGTGTTTTTCAGGTTTGCATATATTGAGTTTGCAGACAAGGAATCTGTTAGAACAGCAATGGCATTGGATGAGTCCTTATTCCGAGGAAGGCAGATAAAGGTAAATGTGTTTCTTCAGTTTGATGGAAAAAGGGTACATTGTTGTCAAAAATGCTGGTGGTTAAGGAAACATACGTGCAGGCTTTTATGGTCAGTGGCCCATGTGACGGAATCGAATGAGTGTTGAACATTTTGGTAACACTTTTACAGCTGTAGCCCATTGGCTGACCCTGATAAAGAACATGTTTTCTTGCTCACATTTGAATATCATGCTCTGACTTTTGAACCGAATTCTTAGAAACACGTGTATATATTTTCTCCAGGTCGGCGCAAAGAGAACGAATCGACCCGGTATCAGCACCACAGACCGCGGGTTTCCTCGGGCCAGGTTCCGCTCACGTGGAGGAAGTTTCTCATCTCGGGCTCGGTATTACAGCGGATACACACCACCCAGAGGAAGAGGACGGGCCTTCAGGTGAACAGAAGGCACACCTCACGCACACGTTTGTGCTCACACGTCTCGGTGAACATGTTCGATTGCTCGAAGCGTAACATTGATCCAAAACAAGGAAACATTTTTTTTTGGCACAAATAAAACCGCCGTCTGCCAGTTCAGTTTTCACAGCTTTAGTGGAAATATTTAGTACACGTTGGTAAAATATTAAAACTTGATGGTATACTGTGACGAAATTGTATGAGTAGTTGTGCTTGGTGTACACACTTAAAAGACAGCATGGGCAGCGGATGCTTTATGTCCAAATCAGAAGTCACAAAACACACACTTGTATAAATAGGTAACAGTAATATTGTTCAGAATCTCTTACTCTTAGTCAATCATTAAATATCTGCAGGACGAGAGAAAACCGGCGCCTGTAAGTGTTTGTACTTCAGGCTAGTTAACGTGTAAGCAGTCATATGTATAACGTAATAAAGTATTAGTTAGGATTGTCATTATGCAGCAAATTGTAATACAGTAATGCAACACAATTCACATTTTATATTCATTCTATTGGTTTATCTTTTAGTCTTTGGGACGTTATAATTAACTAAAATAACTATGCTTTTTCTGCTGACAGAACTGGCATTATCTCATTGGCAGGTTTACACGTTGTGTTGCTAAGACGTATGATTTATCTGCCGCATGTGAATCTATTCCAGACTGTCTCGTCTGTCAGAAATTTTATTAAATATTCAGAAAACCTTTCTCCCAGCAGATCGGTAAAAAAAAAATCGAGTCTATCGGCGTGTAGGCAATTATATTACTCTTAACTCAACTCTGGTTTCAAAGGAAACGGCTGTCTCCTGTTTATCATCCCTGACTGCAAGTTAGAATGATGAAGAAATCTCATGATGCCACGGCTCAATCAGCCTGGCCCTCATATACCTTTTATATAACACCCTCACCCCCCCTCATAGAATTTCTGAAATTCACATTAAATCTTTTTCCCCTGTGAATTTTAGAAAATTGCATCTTGGTTTTTTTTTTTTTGGTAAGTAGTTCAGCAGTTCAGCATTCAGTAGTTCAGCAGTTCAGCATTCAGCATCTCAGTTAGATGCCATCTGGGCATTTAATGGGTCGTTGTCCCAAACCCTGACCCTTACCATGTTGACTCTAGGCCCAAAATAAACAGCTGAGCAACTGAAATTCGACCTAATTGAACTGAATAAGCTACCGCCTCTAATCATGCGATGTACAATAGATAAAATGCAAGAGCATTTGTGTTAAATGAAACAAAACAAAAAAAAGCTTCAAATAAATAACTGTAAATAAATGTTTGGTAGCCTTGCAAAGAAATTGTGAATAAATCCAAAAAGAATTACATATAATTTTTTTAATAATGTTGCCTTTAAATTAGCTTAAATTATTGTCTCTATTAATATGATGTATTACACTGAATCATCAAGTAATAAAAGATAGGGAAAGCAAGGACCTTTAGATGATGTGTGCTCATGCTGCTTTTTAAACGAGGCAGACACCTGACAACTGACCTTCACGTTTAGACTCAGGCGTAATCAGACTCTACAAAATATTATAGACCCGATCGCTTGCACGTCATACGATTGATTTACAAGATTGTCCCGCGTCTGTATTTCACTTCCAGAGTAGAGGTTTCATTCCTGCAGCCTGATGTAGATTATTTATTTTATATATATATAATTTAATCTACTGTGTATTGTGACCTGTGCTCTAATAAAGCACACAGTCGGGGGGAGTGTGTGTGACTAAGCTGTGTTTGCATCTTTGATTGGATGTTCTTGCATGTTTGTGTGTCTCAAGTGCTTCTGTGGAGATACTGCATGACCCCTGCGTATGTGTTTGTGCTTGAATTTAGTTTCCATCCATCTGTTTTACCCAAATTTTACAATTTCTTTTTATACATTTTTACACAGATGTAAAACATTAGTTATGGAATATGGTTGAGGCTGGATAGGTTGGACCTAGATATCCGCTTCATGCAAATGAAGAAAAGTTTGTGCAAGAAACGTAGTTGTTACCCGACATTTGTCTTTACGCACTGAAAACGCAGCAAAACATTTAGGGTTTTATTAGTACGCCATTAATGTGAAATCAAACGTGGAACCCTTTTTCTGCTTTGTGGATTCAGCCTGTATTACACATGGCTTTAGTTTGAAGGTAACATGCTCCATGTAGTGTAGTGAATAGATACGGAGTGAGATTAGTGATTTTTACATTTTGCCATTCGCTGCATCATGCACTTGAAGCCTTTATTTAGTCCAATATTCATTACAGCACAGTGAAGTCCATCTTGGCCCCTGTTGGGGATTAAATTTGCAGACCCACCTGCCATCAGTCACCCAGACTGTTTTGATAGTCATGTATTAGGATGGTTAAAACAATCACTTTAATACACTTACCACATGATTTAACCAAAATGTAAACAATTCATGTAGTAAAAACGAAGATGATTGGTCATGTATCAGGTCGCGTCGTGCCTAGGGTTGCAAAATTCCAGGAATTTAAACTTGAAACTTTCTATGGGGGGGGAATCTTGCAGGATAAAATTGGGTGAAAACAGCCAGATTTACTGCAATTTGTTAGTTCTTCACTGCACTTTCTTTAATCACATACACACACAGCACATTTGCAGGGCTACTGAAGCAACGCCCCCAATCTCAAATAATTTAAATGTCCGTCTTATATTTAACTTCCCTATTCTTTGTGAACTATTGGGCCACAAAATTATACCAAGCATTAAACATTTTTCCTAAAGTCTGTATTAGTGTCATCTTATGGCCAAACAATGTTTGTTTGTATATTATACAGTTTATAAAAAAAAAATCCCCAAAATTCTTATGAATTCCTACAAATTTTCATACACTCCTGGTAAGTTTCCAACAAGGAATATTTCATAAAATCCCCCTGATGACATTCCAATGGAAAGTTTCCAGACATTTTCCACCCCCTTGCAACCCTAGTCATAGTTCAGGTGAAACCTCAGCGTTTTTGTCTTCATGATTGGGCATTGTCAAGAAGTTATAAGGACTGTTAGGTAAGGAGGCTCCTCTCAGTGAGGTGGTTTGGGACACTGTCCTTTACAGCAAGGTCTTAAAGTTGTAGTATGGATAATCGCTATACCGCAGGTCTGGGTTTCTTTTGGAGACGTATCGTTTCGAATGAATGAAGAGGTAGTGGTTTTGGGTTCAGCTCTTCATTTCTTTGCTGGCCACTGCTCTTTTGAAGATATCTTGTCATCTCTGAATATTCAAGGAAATGCACTACTTTTGTGTTGTTTTTTTTGTCATTTTGTAAAACAATTGGATGGAAATGTTGTGTGTGTCCATCATCTCTCCCCTACAGTGACCAAAGGAGCCCTAACAGAGAGAGATAAAGAGGGAGAGAGGATGTCTTCAGTCCCGTCCCCCCCCCTAGATTTAATACTTTTGTAGTCCTAGATGAAGCCAAACGCTTCACATTTTATATCATTAAAAAAATATATATATCTTCAGTAATGCAGACATCATGGTATACATTATACTAACTGAACATTCTGTATACCTAAAAAAAAAAATAATAATAATTAAAAAAGTATTTGTATTAGAAGAATGACGTACCTGTATCTCAAATATTAAGCCCCTTTTTTGTACGCATAACAAAAATTTGGTGTCCTCCATCTTCAACCAAAAGAAACTCACCCTCTTTTTCTCTCTCTTTTTTCCAGGGGCCGAGGGCGATCAACATCGTGGTATTCCCCTTACTAATAAACCCCCCACTGTCATTTCCCCTTTTTACTGTTATCCCTCTTTTCCCTGTTTAAAAAAAAAAAAAAAAAGAAAAGAACCCCTCTCAATAAAAGAAGAAAAAAAAAAAGAAGAAAAAAAGACAAAAAAAAAGAGAGGAAAATAGAAAAGAGCTTCTCCTGGACAGACTGACTGACTGACTGGTGTGTGTGTGCGCGTGCGTGTTGCAGTCACCCCGGTAAGGTACCGAGATTTTGGGGCAGTTCTTGGTTGGCATTTGTGAATTGTTTAGAGAAGATGGTGTGATCTCAGGCTGCAGACGTGTCTCCTTTGGTCTGGCTGTGAGTTCCTCACACAACACAAGGAGCAAACTGTTTTATTTCCCCTTCTTTTTCATCTATTGTACTTTTGAAGATGTGTGGGAAAATTCTCCGCCAGTGATATTGCTGTATGTTTAAATAGACATGAGGTTGCCAGATATTTTTTTTCCCCTTAACTGCTACTGCTTTCACCCATCCTCGTTTTTTAAATGTTCATTTCTTCCTCTTGCTCAACTGTGATCTTCCTCTTTCTGTCACAGCTTGCAGTTCAGTTCAGGATGTTTACATTTTTCCCCATCTTATTTTTTTTAGCTTCATGCGACATGCCAAGTTTTCCTTTTTTTTTTTTTTTTTTTGGTCACTGCTCTATTCCTCTTTACCATTCTTTGCATCTTGGTTCTTTAAATAATTTGTGAATTTCATATTCATTTTGTTTAACCTTTTTAAATCCACCACTTGTTCTCCAATTTTACCTTTTGTTCCAGTCTCTTCATATTCTGCTTCCTTTACTAGACTCTTCCTTTTAAAGACTCAAAGGCATTGAATGAAATTGAGATCATCTTGGCTTTCGGCTTTTCTTTTCCAAACCCACTTTAATTTATTTATTTTTATGCTCGTTTTTGCTCTCTCCCCCTCTACATATGCGTGCTACCACTTCAGAACACTTTACATATATTTCAACTAATACCCCTGCCCCCTTTCATCCTTTTCAATTCCTTTTTTTTTGAGTCGCCCTTGTCCAGTTCTTTTCTCTCTCCTCTTTTTCTTTCTTCTCTCTCTCCCTCTCTCTCTGTGTACTAGACCACTTCTTGTCGTTTCAGGTTTCAGGACCAGTGGAGGCTGAGTACTCCTCCTCCCCCTGTGGCTGCAGCGCCCCCTACAGTCTCACCATCGTCTCTTTCTCTCTCTGCTCCCTCTATCCCTCTATCCACACTCATGTGGGGGGGTGGGGGTGGTGCACAGGGTGACCCCCGGCCCATTTACTACAACAACAAACGCTGAACACACACGCACTCACACGCACTAACACACATACACTCGCTCACACATCCACCACCACATATTTATATAGTGAGAGCAAAGCAGCTGGTTAAAATGGGAGAGAATGAGACGGTGAGGACAAGAACAGGTTAAAGGTTAAAAGGGAGGGAGGCTTACCTAGGGCCCTAGAGGACTGATCCTGGGAATTTAAGGCTATTTAAGGAGGAAAAGAGCAAAGCTTTTATTTTGTTGGGAGTTGGGGTGGGGGTTGTGTGAAGAGGGTTTTCCCCTGGGTTTTTTTTTTTTTTTTTGAGAGACGGGAAGTGGGTTGGTGGGGGGGTGTGGGGGGTAAAAAAAAGTTTGGCTTTTTTATTTTTTAACCCATGAGTCTGTAATTAGGGAAAAAAAATAATAAAAGATTGTAAAAATGAAGTTTGTCTTTTTTTTTTTTCCCACCCGTTAGTGAAATGCACATAGGATTGGTTTTCCAAAATAAAATTTTCTACAGGTGTTACTGCATAATTAAAAGCTCAACAAAATTTATTAGATTATAAATTAACATGACATTCATGCGTCTAAACGCTTTTGTTTCTGAGCCTAAATATTGGATTTTGATGAGCTCTGGTAGCTCAGATTTCTTAAGATAAAAAGATGTCAAAATATTACTGACAACACTAGAAAATGGGGATGATTTTTTATTTTGAAGATGTAGACAAATGCAAACCATCTCATTCCAGATACAGAAAACCTCTACTTGCGTTTCTTGAACACTGAAAAATGGGGAAAGTAGAAACGAATGAATTCAAATATAAGATTTGATAGCAATGTCTGTTAAGGAAAGAATGCAACTTACTCTTCTTTTTGTTTTTTTTCTTCAGCAATTTCTTCTTTTTCTTAGGTCTGGAATGATCCAAATCCTAAAATGAAAAACACCACACTCTAAATTCAATTTTGTCTTCAGGTCTAGTTTTCCCAAAACTTGTGCAATTAGTGTAGTTAGACTCCAGAAGAAACTCAACACTGGGTTGTTTTTTTGTTTTTGTTTTTTTGCTGCAAGTGCAAATACTTTCTCGAAAATCTGGAGCTTTGTCTGTCCATCGTGGGGCTTTGTACTGTTGGTGTACAGAGTTTCAGCTGGACATTACTGCCCTAAAGGCTGCTTCTTTGTCACGGTGTAAAAACATACTGTTTCCATTTCGCCAAAAGAAGAAACACAATCTGTTAATCTTCCAAAAGAATCTTCATGGAAATCCCCATAAAGTGAATTTCATGACCAACATGTTACATACAGGGAATTATCTAATGAAGCACTTACATTCAAAACATTTGCATATTTCCTTTTCAAGTTTAATAACCTCCACATAAATTTATATTCTTGCAAATCCATGCACCAAACCGTCCATCTCACTCACCTGTGCCTCTCCACCAGTCAGTGCTGTGATGTCACCAAAGTGTGTGATGCTCTTTAGCTGCGAGGACATTCCCATCATGCGTCTCTTCCTGGCTTTCTGTTCTCGTGGGACGCTTAGACGCACCATCATAGATTCCTCGTAGTTTTTCCTGAGATGTGAAACAAAAAAAAAAAGTAATGAACGTGTCTGTTACAGTCGTTACACAGACACAAAAAACACAGTCATACGGAGAGAATGACGTATTGAACTAAAAATGATTTTAGAACAAGCTCCTAAATCCCAAAACGGGTGTAAACAGTTGGAATGTGATCTGCTCATCAAACCACAGGGGTGCACAGCAGGAACTTTTGCATCTACACCAATCAGGCATAACATGACATAACATTATGAGCAGTGAAGTGAATAACACTGATTATCTCCATTATGGCACCTGTTAGTGTGTGGGATATTATTAGGCAGCAAATGAACATTCTGTCCTGAAAGTTGACATGTTAGAAGCAGGAAAAATGGGCGAGCGTAAGGATTTGAGTGAGTCAGACGAGGGCCAAATTAATGACGTCTAGACGACTGGGTCAGAACATCTCCAAAACTGCAGCTCTTGTGGGATGTTCTGGTCTGCAGTGGTCAGTATCTATCGGAAGTGCTCCAAGGAAGGAACAGTGGTGAACCGGCGACAGGGTCACGGGCGGCCGAGGCTCATTGAGGCACGTGGGGAGTGAGGGCTGGCGGGTGTGGTCCGATCCAACAGACGAGCTCCTGTAGCTCAAATTCCTAAAGAAGTTAATGCTGTTTATGCTTGATGGGTCAGAACTGTTCTGGCAGCAAAGGGGACCAACACAATATTAGGCAGGTGGTCATAATGTTCATGTCTGATTGATGACCATAAATGCAACTGGTGCCAGGTTTTGGGTTCTTATATGGAATTAAGCCGTTTGTGCAATATAACAATGTACTCTATTGTACAATGTGGCGCAGGGAAAAAGGGACATTTTTGGTAATTAGGACTTGGCAACCCTGAGGTGTCTGCAATTGTTTAAAACCGGTTCGAATACGTTGAGAGCCCCTTGCAATTAGTTATAATAGAGCAGTGGAGTGGTGCGCAATGGGCGTTCACTGTAAAACCTATAAGGATAGCGATAGTGTGAGTGCTACGCGAAGGGAATTTCGGCGTTTGAACACTACCTGAGGAATTATTTTTCAAGGCCGAACCCGTTTCTTCAAAACGGGACATGATCATGACTTCCTTACTGGTAATGACGCTGAAATTCCCTTAGCGCAGCACTCGCACCATTGCTATTCTTATAGAAGGTTTTACAGCGAACGCTCGTGGGGCAGCACACTGTTTTAACTAATGGCAAGGGGTTCTGAACGATCGCTGTCGTCGTCTCTGGGTTGCTGACTCCTAGTTCCAAAATCCCCCCTTTCCCTTTACCACCCTGTATTAACAGAACTGCCATACTTTAAGCATTTTGCTAATAGCAATTTAACATTGAAGTATTCTGGTACAAGTTACGTTCGCAATTGTGTGGAAAAAGCTGCGTAGTCTCACTAAGTGTTTTTATCAAAACCCAAATGATTCGCTGATGCGCTTTGCACCAAAACAACAAAATAATATTTTGGGTTCATTCCTATTAAATAATAACAATCAATACCACAGAAAATCGGCACAAAGCACTTTTTTGGTCAACAGACATTTTTAAAAAAATCAAGTACGATCAGTTTATGTTCTGGCTTGCTTACGAAGTTCAGCTTATCAAGATATCACGCTTAGAATCTACTGTAGAGTTTACAGAAAACAGACAATTGAATCGTGATTTGATGTTAAGCGTCAACGACTACCATTATATTTCTACATTTAATTCCAGAATCAAGCAAACTGACACAGAATGTGACCGAGCTGTTCGGCACCTACATTACATCATATCTCCTCACCTGTGCTGTTCCTCTCGGATGTCTCGCTCAGTCTGAAAGTCTTGGCGATCGCGGATTTCCTCGGGCGCATCGCTGTACTGCTGCCTGAGCTCCCCGATCACTGAGCTGCGGAACGCCGCTTTCTTGCGTTTGTCCACAAGCTCCTTCCGCCGATCGGCATCTGTCAGGTCACCATCTGAAACGTGAAAATGAAAGAGTGTACAAAGTTTCAGGGAAAAAAATAAACATTGTCCATAAACTTAACTGTGATTTACAGGTAAGATTTAATTAAATGCTCTATGTACCAATACTGAGGATGAACATTAAGGTTGGAAGGTTGGTACGAGTAGAAGCAGATTACATCAAACCCCTTCCCACCAGGAAAAAAGTATTCAAGCACCTTGTTGGTTGAGAAGTTCCCAAAAATGTTATTCTTACAATGATGAAAGAGCAGATATAGTGTGCTTGGCTGAGTTAGTTATTAAGAAACATGTATGAAACCACAGCTTACATCACCTTATTTATTATGTTATCCAATTTTAACTACTGCGCTTGAAAAATCTTCAACCTGCTTATTTTGTAACGTTTGTTTACACTTGACTAGACAGGACTATGATCTAGAGGTCGACCAATTCATTGGCAACGATAGTGAAATGCTGGAACTATCGTCTATCTGCAAAAAAAATCCATACCGATAGTTTTTCCGGTTTCCTGTCCGAGAGCTTAACGAGAGCAGCCTCTAGAGGCAAATCACAGGCGCCACATGCTGATCTTACACAGAAGAGTGCTATTTTTAATTTGATCATTTATTATTATAGACATTTATAAATATATTTATTTCATTTGGAACATTTTTTTTGTGATTCAGTGCTGTTTTCATTTTTGCAATAAAGTACTATTGCACATGGAGGCAAGTATGATCCAACCTAGCTATAGGTATCGGTAAAATCCACTATCGGTCGACCTTTACTATGGTCAATGCTTTATAACCCAGTGAAATCCTACAGAGCTCACGTTTAAACGTGACCCATTGCTTACAAATAATTTGAAACTACTTACCATAATGCATCGGGGCAATCTTTGGAGGGACGTATTTCCTGGCTTTGGGGGCCACCTTTTTCCCAGAATCTTTTGCATTTCCATCACCATCATCATCTGATTCCTCAGACTGATCAAGCTGTGGCAAAAAAAAAAAAGATACCAAAATATAACCCTTGTTCTTAATATTATTAAATGCTTATATCACAGTCAAATGATGAGCTCTGGGTAACAGCTTTACCTTGCTGATGAGATTATCAGGATTTGGACGGAAATGTAAAGGATCGTTCTCAGCTGTGGGTCAGGAGAATATCAGATTCATTAGAACAATACTATGTAGTGTTTATACCAACACTACAGCTTTGATTATATGCAAATAGGTAAATGATTTAAGAAAAGAATTGCAAAACGAATTGCTGAATGCGACAATAATAAATAATTTACAGCATTTATATGCCCTTAAAGCCATTCAGTGAGCATCCACTACCCTGTTAATAGAGGCAGACTCTTCCTGGACAAGACTGCCATCAGCATAGAAATGCTTTATTACAAGATAAACGTGATCAAGGACTTGTGTGTGTTTCTTCCTCCAAAAATGTAGCCGGAAGGAAACCTGGGTTTCCATTTAATTTGCTGCCGACATGTTAAACGAGAGGAATCCGTATGTAGGGTCCATGATGCATGGCCTTGACTAGTATCATTCCAGGATTCTGACTCAAGCTGCTTCATATCTAGAAGAAACACTGGTCTTCTTTTCCTTAAACCAGAGATGCCTTACCCAGGCTGCCAGTCACAGCAGTGCGCACTAATTTATCGATCTGATATTTCAGCTTCTGATCGAGGGGACGCATCTTCTCAAGAATCTGCAGGAAACAAAAGAAAGTTTAATGTCTGTGGGAACAGAAATCACTATGTTAAGTACAGGCTTCAGAGAAACAATAAAACATTGCCAAAACAATGCCATTTTCTGTTACAAAACTTCAAAGTTGCCCAAATTCCCATTGAAAAATGAAAACCTTTCAGGCTACATTCAAAACTCAGCAGTCGTCGAGCTGCATTTGTTTTCTACATGACCGGACATGTTTTTCCTGTAATGGATCATCAAAATTCCCCCAAATTTCCCATTCAGAGTATGACTTGGAATGTTCAAGATTTCAAACTCCAACCACCAAAACTCCCACACGCCTGCATGCGCCTCACTCTTTCTCTATACGTTTACATTTAAGGCAATACAGCCCAGTCCACATACCTCTCTTTTTTTTTCTTTGTGTCACTGAAGACGACTTTCTATGTAATGTATTTCAATAGGAAATATTTCTGGTGCCTCCGCCAAAGTTTTCTTTCTGCCACTGGATACCACAGACGCTGCACTGAGTTTTTCTCGTTTGTTATTGATTTTTTTTTTTTTATCTTCAAGCACCATTACTCAACATTTAAGCAGGAGATTTTATCCTTTTTTTATTGCTTCATATTTGGGAAGCTACTCGCTATTATAAACCATCGTCAGTGGTTCCACCTAGTCAAAATACAGTAAATATATTCTCCCGCTTAATTAGAGACACACACGTTTATTACAGTTTCACCCTAACTCTAAATTTCCTGCCTTATTCTCTGATAAAATTGGGGGAAAAAAATTCCCATTTCTGTCAGCATTACCCATGATCCTCTGCCTTCACTGCTATAGAGACGGAGCTAGACGAAGGCAGTCGTGTTGAGTGACACGAGGGAAATTCGTGTCCATGAACATGTTTGTGACTAAATCACAAAATACCGTGAGACAGTGTTGGGTATTTAGAAATAGACTTTACCCAGAGCGTCTTACATGTTTTGAAGTTTTAATTAATAATTATTAATAAATAGGTCACAGATTCTCTACCTGTAGCACTCTTTCTCTGCTTCTGTCTTGCTACGAAGCACATTCTCTCTATCTATCTACTTGTATCACTTGCTCTCTCAATCTGCTTTTTTTTTCACTAAGAAAGACAAAGAATCTCTCTGTCATTCAAACTTTCCTTCTACTTCTTCTCTTTCTTTCTATCATCAAGCTGTGGCAAATTTTAACCATACTAACTGCATACTAACACTAGTAAACGGATTCACAAACAAACAGTTATTAAACTAAACAGATTCCTCACTACTTTTAAAATTCACCGTATTCATGTAAAACATGGAGAGAACCTGACCGTTCTTATGGTGACCAGCCTGTCGATGGCCCCGTTGTCCTTCAAACTTTGGCCATCTGCTTTAACGCTCATCAAATGTACAACATCTTGAAGGTAAAACAGCAGCAGGTGGTATCGCAGGTCCAGAAAGGACAAACCCTGTAAATTATTGTTATAATAACGTTAAACATAAAATAACATCACATCAAATAATGTTACTTGCAGTTATTAATGTTTAAGAGAACATATGTCGGTTTATAGGGCCAAACTTTTACCTTAGAAGTTGGATACATTTTATTCTGGATTTTCTTGATCAAATCTCGAACGTGGCTTGTAACAAATGCAACCTGAAATTGCAAGAACATTTTTGTATTCTTTGGTTTAGTATAAACTACTACAAAGTTAGATAAATAGTATAAATACTTGAGTACTAAAATAGTATGTATGATGGATGTGTGAATAATACAAAGACACACTAAAATCACTGCATAGTTGCCTGATTTGCATTGTATCTGATGATAGATATATCGATTCCGTGATACATAAAATTACATCCAGTGAACTTTCAAGCCTTTTATA
Organism: Silurus meridionalis; assembly: GCF_014805685.1. NCBI lineage: Eukaryota > Metazoa > Chordata > Actinopteri > Siluriformes > Siluridae > Silurus > Silurus meridionalis. The sequence continues at coordinate 5,584,965 of NC_060904.1, read as the reverse complement.
GTTCGATGACTCAAGAGGTTACGATTTTATGTCACCCATTTCTGCTGATTGAAATCACAACACACAGTAAAATGTGCTAAAATGTGGAACTACAAAAAAAGCAGGATTAGGAACCACTTAATTCCAAACCTGTTGAGTGAGTGTGTTGAGAAGTTGCACTGCTTTAGGCAGATCATCCTCGATCACGTCCTATAAAAGAAAGAGTGAAACTGATAAACCTGGCAACGAAATAAATAGATGAATATATAAATAATAACAAAATAATATACAGAGGGGGTTAAAAAGCACTGGGCACCTGTCTAGTACCGAGCCGTGCTGAAATAATAAAAACGTTGTCATTTTTATTTAATTACCATTTAAATTAAATAGAAATAATATATGCACGTTATTGTGTTTAGTTATGTAAAAAAGACTAGGGACTGCTGGTATACAACACTCGATAGCTGTTTTATATTAAATTATCAGTAGGTTTTTGACATAACGTGAAAAATGTGGAAAAACACAAGGTATAGTATAATACCAGTTATAGTGTATAGTGTACTATAACTGTCCTATAACCGGTATTATACTATACCTGATGTTTTTCCTGTAACAGCACTTCCATTCAAAACACATGTCAAAAACCTACTGTTCTATAACTATAATAGATCATAATATATATTATACTGTAGTTATAGGTCAGTTATGGTCTATTATAGTGTAGTATATGTTATAGTGTAGTATATCACAGTATAATTTAATTATAGTATAGCTTTAGGATAGGTATAATATATTGTAGTAAAGTTATACTTATATACTCTGTATATGAAATCAGTTATTAGTGCAGATCAACATATTTAATGTTCATTTTAAATGTCACACAAAACATTTGTAACACACAGAGTCTGTAACCTAATTATTACTTTTAAAGATTAAGAAAGTGCCTGAAACAGTTCAATCATTTTACGTCATTTTTATTACATACTAATGTAATATATAATAATACTTATTAAAATTATTAATACGTTATTTTTACTGGTCCATTGTGGTTTTGTGAATGAATCTATTCAGACCTTTTTTTCTATTAGTTTAGCTTCACGCAGTTTGTTAGCAATGTGCTCGTTCCACTCGGCCAGTTTAATACACTAGTTAACCTCTGCATTACGAATTTGGATGTATTTCCATGTGGGGACACAAATGTATCGACATACCTAATTACATGTTTGTATCTATTATCGTATATACATATTAACTTTATGATTATTTATGGAGGAAGCACAACTCACGTTCTGTACAGCGGGGGCAGCCATCTTGAACTACGGCAATTCTATTGGGACATTCGCATTTTTCTGCGCGCGCTCTCTCTCACACATTACAAACACACACACGCACACGCACACACACACACACACACACACACACACACACACATATATATATATATATATATATATATATATATATATATATATATATATATATATACATACAAACCATTAAGGGGCTTGATAATTTACAATTATTTTAAAATGTTTACAATTTTGGTCTTATAAGAGTTTATAGAGTAGAAATATAAAATATATAATGTTATATGTTATGTTATATTATATATTATATGTTATTTTGTCTTTCGTATCTTTCTTAATGAAATACAAATTTTTTATTGATGTTTTTTATTTGTTTTTATTTGATCAAATTGCCTTTTGCAACCCAGACTGCAGTTTGAACTGTTGCCGCTAGATGGCATTAAAAAACACCTAATCACCAGGAGCCATACGGACTCCTCACACTGTTCTGAGCTGCAAAGCAGAAACCTGAAAAAGAGAAAAACACTAGGATTAGAGAAGAAAAGTGACAGATGGAGAATAGGAGTTGAGAGAAAGGATAAAGCTTTAAGGTGAGGATAAGCCCATAGTGTTAATGTGAGATAAACCTTGTGTTAGGGTATTAGTCAGGAACAGTAAAAGACAATAAACAATAAGAATAAAAATACAGGAAAATATTGAAATGGAAAGTGAATATAGATTATGGAGTTGTAATCTAGTATTACATATATATTGTACACGCATTTTAAATACTAATATATTGTTTATGCTGAAAGTGGACATTTCTAGGGGAGATCAGTGCATCCAGAGATCCAGATTAAATATAATATCAAAAAAGTTCTACAGAAACAACAAAGAACATCATCAGCCATTTTTATATTTATCTAATCTTTAACAATCTCACTTTTTATAAAATGTAAATGAATTTGTGAATCAGGCGAATCATTTTATGATTATTGATAAATAATCAATTAAAAAAAGTGTTTCCTATTAAATTAATGCTACACAATCCAGTGTTGTTTGGTATGTCTATGAAGTCTAACAAATCATTTTAATTACATGCAATTTTTAATATATGGCATATTCATGTAATAATATGGTAATAAATGCTCTATAATAAACAATCTTGAGGTACATATGAGATTGTTTAGGATTCGATTAACTGTAATTTATTTGCTAATGTATTAGAGAAACTTTGTTCAACAAAACTGCCAGACGCAGGAACAGTTTCCTTCTCCAGGCATTCAGCCTCATTAACAACTCACCATAAATATATTCTCTGCTTCATATCATATCTACAAGTACTGCAATATCAGAACTGTCAGTCGTCACATTATCCGTATATGTTACACACACTATGGCTGTTGTATATTATACAAAGTTGTAAAGTAACTCTTTATCGTACCTGAAGCACAATACTGGTTTTTGCACCACCATAAACCTACACTTTATGTACATCACTGATCTGTCTTATAATCTGTATTTAATACTCATACTGTCTCTATTGTCTCACATTGTTTTTGTCTTGTGTTGTCTGTATTGTCTCGTATAGTCCAAGCTGAATGTATAGTTTTATTTATGTCTGTACTTTTAGAGTCACTAACAGCTGGAATCAAATTCCTTACGTGTGTGTCCAACACACTTGGCCATTAAACCTGATTCTGATTCTGAACAATGTGAGAAATTTACAATATGAAGCTCATAAAAGTTAATATACTATTTTTCAGCATATTGCAGTGTTTCTCAATCGGTGGGTTACGACCCAAAAGTGGGTCGCAAATTGTGTTGTCAAAGTGAAATCATCATTTTCCTAAGCAATAAATATGTCAAAGCACAAATATGACCCTGAATATGTAAAACAATAATAAGCAGTTATCGATGACAGAAAAGAATATGGTGGCAGTTGATGAGAGTGTAAAAGAAAACGTCAAAATGTTGAACCACGTTATATGAAATGACAAGAAAGTTTTTTTTTTTAAAAGGCCTGGGATCTGAGCATATTCAGTTGTTGTTCATTGGTTTTCATGGAGAAAAGTGATGTCATGGCTCACACAAGTTGCTTATCTTGATGCATTCGAGCCCCATAACACATTAAACGTGTGTTTGAAAGGAAGAGACCACAGCATTTTCTTCCTCAAAGTTTTTTTTTTTTTTTCATCAGTCTACCGTTACAGGTTGTGATGTCTATTCTATACATTTACAGTATTTGGCACACGGCTTTCTCAGAGCGATTTACAATTGAGCAGTTGAGGGTTAAGCAGTCGTAGCTTAGTGGTGCTGAGATTTGAACTCATGACCTTCCGATCCAAAGTGCAATAATTTAACCGGTAAACTACTACATCCACACCATAATATTTACCATGGTAACTATAGTTATAGTTTTGCTGACTATGGTGGTTGATACCATCTTACTAACTTCTGGACTGCTATTTATTAGCATTTTCATATAATACTGTTTATTTATCACTATTAGCCATTTTTGCTTTCACAAATTCCTAACAATTTGAGAACTTTGAGGATGGCTTTGGACTGTAATTAATATCATCCGTCTACTCCAAAGGCTCAGGACCACGTTGCATGAACAGTTTTGCATTTAAGTGCTTATTACTGCGCACCACATCAACGATGAACTGTAACGAATGGACATTCGGTGCCACCCAGAGGAGGACGGGTTCCCTTTTCAGACTGGTTCTTCTCAAGGTTTCTTCCTCATGCCATCTCAGGGAGTTTTTCCTTACCATTTTCATTAGGGATAAACTTTACAGTTATAAGGAACAAATGTATAGGCAGTAAACTTATACTCTCTTTTATACAACTTTATAACCACTTTAACTCTGTAAAGCCGATTTGAGACCATGTCCATTGTTAAAAGCACTGTACAAATAAAAATGAATTTAATTTAATAATGACTATGGGAAAATTGGGGTCTAATGATCAAACCAGTTGAGAATCTCTATATTAGTGTATAAGCTAATTTTCTGACATGCAATTTATTATCCTTAAGTACATTGCTGTAACTGGATAAAAGATTTCCATGTCACAATACTGCATAATAATATAATATTGCACACTGTTTGAATAATAAATCTTGTTAGCATTATAAAGCAAATTGCTGTTGGTTAGTAAGTTGGTATATTTATGTTCCCGTCAGAGGGTCCTGTTTCGGTCAAGTGGTTAGGTGGCCTTGAAAAGCTACTGTCCTTCCTGTTAAACATTTCACTATGATGGACCTTACAGGAATCGCAAATGAATCAGTGTCTGGACCTTTAATCACACACCCACACACATGTATGTTTATACATAATGGTCTGTTCCCAAAAACCCTTTGCTCTACATGTCTATGTTTTACACTCATATGTTTGCAACTGAATGTGAAACAAAACAAAAAAAAAGCTGCACTGACATCAAGGGAAATCTTTTTCTACAGACTATTCTCTTAAAACGTTAATATGCTGTGTGTTTTCCTATATTTATTATAGTATATGTTTCAGAGTATTTCTAGGGTTAATGTCTACAGACTGGTGAATAAACGAGCGACCCAGTGGCTCTGTTGTGCTGTAAGATTTTACTGGCAGGGTTTGTGTCCACTTGAGTGAAGCCTCACTGCAAATCAATACAGACTTATTCTGATTGATCACCTTTATCCTGTAATTAAACATTTGACTCCAGGTGGGCATGGTTTCTTTCAAGATAAACCCCAAGCAAGCCCCGACCTCCACCCACATGGGTCTCATGAATTGGTTTGATTCGAATGAAAATATACAGAATTTTACTTTTACCAATAATACGATTTGTTCATTGCATTGGTGAATGTATTCAATCTGTTTCATGTGGAGCCTGAATTGTATTAGGACAGTTGTCTATGGGTGATTTAATTGTTGTTACTGTATAAGATGTATCACTCTATAAGAATCTAAAAGTGCTTTAAAAAATTAAAGGGAAAAAAACCTGTAGGTTGTCCTCTGGAGAAAATGAATTGCAAAAGGTTGAAAAAACCAAGACCCTGGTGTTAAACTGTCGACCTCTGACCGAGTGCGGTGATTCCAACAGCTTTGCCTTGTGTTTGGCTTTCGGTTACAAAGAGGAAGAAGATAAAGACACACTAAATGTCAAAAGAGCTCTAAGTGTCCTTTTACTGTTTCTCACACGGACATTAACAAATATATTAACACATATTCATGCCGAGAGAGAAAGACGCCCCGTGGCTGTTTCTGTAGCTCAGATCACAAGCAATAAAGCTTGAAAAGCAAACTTGCCTGAACATACCGACCTTTATAAACAGATCAAACACAAGTCATTTGTCTTAGTTGGCCAGGCAAAGATATTAAAAGACAATCAATCTGGGTTTTGTGACTACTTTGTGGGAATTCCATTGATATTCCCCTCAAAATATCCGTATCTAACATCATTAGTTATTAATACTTAGTTAGTTATTTAGTCATTTATTCAAATTACATTTCTATCTTCTATCTAATGATATTGTTGTACAAATACAGTATGCTGTGCCAAACAAACTGATCTATTTTGCTCACTAATACGTTTCAACAGTCATTTATTCTCATGATCGGTGTTTGATAAGAAGTCTAATTCTATACAGTTCAACTACTTTCCTCAATAATTCCTGACCATCCTATAATCCTATACTGATTATCTTGCTTACATTACATTTCAAAAACAATATAGACTGATACAAGCAGGCAAGTGTATTTATTGCATATAAAAATAAGCTTCAGAGAAATTTTATGCCACTGTATTAATCAACAACAACAAAACTCACTCTAGTCTATTTCATCTGCTGCAATGTACTTAAAGTTTTCTTGCAAAGACCTGCTAAATCAAATACATACTTTAAGTACTGCAAACTACCCTTCAAGTTGACTCCAACTTGCTAGCTTATCAAACGTCAACGTGTGTATATTTGATGTTTGGTTGGTTGCTCTATAAACTAGTGTTCATCAGTACTAATATACTTGCACTAAACTTGGATAAACATGTACATTTAGAATGTATTTAGATACTCTGTTTAACACACTAAAATAAAATGTCACTACTGTCCACCTAGTGAACCTTTCTATGGACCAGTAGGTGTTTTTTGTCCTTGTTTTTTTTTTTTTACAAGTATATATTATGCATTAGCATAGAATATCAATACAAGCATAGTTATAGTGTTTGTAGTAAACCTACAATTACAATTTTGGTAGTAAAATTTGTTGTATACATTGTGTGGTTGTTATCTACAAATAAGCATCAATAAGAACTAGCAACTATTTGCGTTTTACTTATCAGGACATAATAAAAATCATTTGGTTAATTCAAACTCAGATGAACAACATGACATTTTATTTCGTGTCATTATTTCACAAAAATGAAGTAGAAATTGAAAAGTCATGTGTATAAAATAAATAAATCCTTACTGCTTCTGGAAATTAAGAGGCTAAGTAGCAGCTCGATGCTGCTAATCAAATGCACTTAATTACCTGTTTATCAGCAAATGTGACCACCTCTGTAAAAGCCCACATTTTATCAGGTTGTTGGTTTGGAGCATTCAGGTGTGTTAACACAATGCCAAGGAGATAAAACAACAGCATCTTAGAGAACAATTGTTGCTGGCCATCAATCTGGAAAGGGTTCAAGGCCATTTGCATACAATTTCAATCCAGCATTCTACTGTAAGGAAACACACATGGAGAAATTTAAGGCAGTTGTCAAAATTCCCAGGTGTGGAAGTCATAGAAAATTCACCCAGGGGTCAGACCATGCAATGTTTAGAGAAATTGCAAATCCCAGTTACATCTCTGGATCTACAGGCATTGGCATGTTAAATGTGGCATGACAATACAGTTTGAAAATTAGTCTGGTTTGTTTGGAAAGGTTGCCAGGAGAAAGACTCTTCTTTCTAAAAAACGAACATGCCAGCACAGATTAGGTTTACAAAGTTGCATCTGAACAAACCACAAGTCTTCAAGAACAATGTCATGTGCACTGATGAGACAAACGTGAGAAGTTTGGACATAATGCCCAGAACCACATTTGGCAAAAACTAAACACAGTCAGTGGTACACGGTTGATGATTTCGCTTCGCTTCACAGCCACAATACCTGGGCATTGAGTTGGCAAATAAAGTGTAGCAAAATAAACTACAAAATACAGCAGCCACACTATCAAACTAAACTACTGTATTTTTGTGTTTAAAAAATACTAAAAAATACTTTTACAAGGGAGCATGAAAATTTCTTCACAAACCTTCCATCAATTGGCCTATTTGATCTGTTCTTTCACCATCACACCGACTCAGTTGATTAAGTAAACAATGTTTGATAGCAACAGCTTTTCTCTCACACAATAAATCTGACATATGCAACCAGTTAACAGATTAAATATTTACATACATAATCTCTGTGAGCAATCAAATATTTATTTAGCAATCCTTGGACACCTATTAGAGAGCTGGCAACCTGTACATTTCTTACTTTCACCATCTTCTTCCATATGATGAAATGTTCTGTTCTGATCTCAATAAATCTGGGCAAAATGCTAAGTGGGCACCGATCAGAAGCCGCATTTTTATGATGTCATCATTTAGACTTCTTCTGAAGTATTTTCGAACTTCAAAAATACAAAACACTAAAGTATTTTGATACAGAATTTGAAGCCATTTTCATCAACCCTATCAAATCTAAATTACAAAATCTATATTTTTATATAGATCTATATCTATATCTATATTTGAAATACATGTATTATAAATACTGCCCATCCCTGACGATTACTTAGTTATTGCTGCTAAAGGTGGTTCAACAGGCTATTAAATCATAAGGTGTACTTAGATTTTCACACGCGGTGTCTTAATTTCGGATTGATTTTAATTAGTAGTAGTGTACATGCTTTAAATATGAGAAATAATCATAGTTATATGATATGCTAAGATATTTAATAATATAAATTCAATAAAGTAATTAAAATAGAGAAACCTTTATACACTATAAGACTGTTTAATCTATCTTTCATCCCAAAGTACACATTACACAATATTTAAAAACACATTATTGTGTATCTGTGATAGAAATGCCAATTTCTAATAAACCATTTTAATACTAGTCATTTTGCTATCACATTAAAATGTTTTAACTCTGTCTTATGTGGATTGGTTTTCAGAGAACAACTGTGCCATTCTTGTGCACGTAATTGGTGTCCATGAATATGAAACACCCCTTAAACAATGTGAAGGACTTTAGAGAGACAAAAAGCTTGAGGCGCTTCCTTATTTCCATCTCTTGAGTGTTGGGAAGAGGCTGAGACGACCCTGTGTTTACTGTAAACTTGGGGAGAAAAGACGCTGAGTGGCACCTAAATGCCCTTTCATCCACTTATCAATCCCACCCTCCCTCTTCCATTCTTCAGAAGACATCAATAGCCAATGTCTTAATCAAACGTGGAAATTCTGACCTGTCAGTCATGTATGAGTCAGAATCCCTTTCTGATATTCTCTAAATGTATAGGATATACAGGAATTTGACCTGAAAATCAATATATAACACATTTCTACATGCATACATAAAAAAAAATACATACATACATACATACATACATGCAAATAAACAAACAAAGCAAATAAACATACAAGTAAACCAACATAAATCCATCAATGTATAAGAAAAGCATTATATAACATATACAAACATAAAAACATACATACATACATACATACATACATACATACATACATACATAAATACATAATATATAAAGCATTTTGAAGGCTTTCTTAGATCTTACATACTGTTTTCTAACACTATGTTATTTAAAGGGAAACTGTTGAAAGTTGTAAACGTTTTCTCTCAGTTCTTGTGTGTTCATCCCCATTAAGATTTCAGTACCTTCTCTCCAAAGCGCTCTCTTTCTCCAACACTGAGATGGAAATGAGGAAACACCTCAAGCTTTTTGTTTCTTTCCATTGTTTAAGAAGCATTTCATATTCATGGATGCCAATTACTCACACAAGAATGGCACGACCGCTTTAGAGAGGAGCTTAATGTACCAGGTTAAGAAAGACAGCCTATTTAGTCATTGCCTCGGGTCATGGAGATCTTTTGAGGTGAGGAACTTCAGCTGATCTGATCTGCCGTGTGAGCCCTAATGGCTGTGAATGAGAAACTTCCACTGTGTAACTCTGAGGAATTGGACTAAAAGATGAAGCTGTCTTGAGAGATTTGTGGTTAGTGATAAACGTCATCCTTTCCTGTCGTTACAATGGGGAAAATAATTATTTGATCCCTGCTGATTTTGTAAATCTACCCCCTTACAAAGGAAATTAACAGTCTAGAATTTTCATGGTAGGTTGATTTTAACGGAAAGAGAAAGTATATTAAAAAAATCCAGGAAAAAAATTAATAAATTATTATTATATATCAATTAATTTATTTGATCAAGTGAAATAAGTATTTGATCCCCTACCAACCAGCAAGAATTCTGACTCCCACACACCTAAATTAGTCCTGTACCTTTAAGAAAGTCAACTCAACTCATTATTTGCACAAAACCACAGGTAACACACTAAGGTCTCTTTGCTCAAGAATGCACATGAACAGGCCCGTCTGAAGTTTGCCAACGGACACCTCAATGATTCAGAGAAGGCTTGGGACATTGTGATGTGGTCAGATGAGACCAAATTTGAGCTCTTTGGCATCAAAACGACTCATTGTGTTTGGAGGCAGAGAAATGCAGAATATGTCCCTTAAGAACACCATCCCAGCTGTCAAACATGGAAAAGGAAACATTCTACAGGAGTACAGGAGGACTTCACTACATGAATGGGTCCATGCACTGTAGAATCTTGGGTGAGAACCTCCTGGCCTCAGGAAAAACACTGAAGATAGGTCATGGATGGGTCTTTCAGCATGACAAAGACCAAAAACATACATCTTGTAGCCCATTCCAGCCTTGTGCAGGTCTACAATCTTGTCCCTGATGTCCCTTGACAGCTCTTTGGTGTTGCTCATGGTGGTTGGAGAGGTTTGAATGGAAGAGATTGATTCTGTGACTGGTGTCTTGTATACACATAATGAGTTGATATGAGGAGTTCTTTCTTGAAGATACAGGACTAATTTGGGTCTGTGGGAGTCAGATTTCTTGCTAATTTGGTACGGGATCAAATACTTTTTTCACTCGATCAATTACAAATTAATTTATAACCTTTAATGTTTTTTTGTATGGATTTTTTTTATATTCTGTCTCTCTCTGTTCAAATAAACCTACCATAAAAATTATAGACTGTTCATTTCTTTGTAAGGGGGTAAACTCACAAAATCATCAGGGGATTAAATAATTATTTCCCCCACTATATTGTGCAATGAGAACATAAAAATGTATGATACAAGTTTATCATTATGACATCTGGCATGACATCATTTTTCACCAAATATTTTTATCAGCTTCGGCCAATGAGCTTTTCCCTCTAGAGCATCTGTGGATGCATAAAAGCGAACATGTGGCTTTAAGAAGAAACTGTAACACCGGACTGTAGACAAAAGTGCCATGTGTTTCATTTGCCCCATCGTCACTCATGAGCCCCATTCTACTGCCTCATTTCTCTAATTACCCCACCCTTACTGTAAATTAGCCCTGACCAATAATTAGCCAGAGTTTAAGTGGATACATTTCAATAGGCACCCCAGTGTGCAGCAGTAAAGTCTTTAACTTCTTTAACATGACTTTATCCTCATCTATAAGCCTAATGCTAACGAATTAGAAGATATCCCAGGGTATAATTAGCCACACTTGTATCAAATATAACATTTTAATTGTAATTACTTTCTTAGAATTGAATGTCTCATTCATTAGTTCAGGTATAGTCCACAGTATTAGACTTGTAGTACAAAGTATGGGATATAAAGTATTTAATTATACAATATCCTGTGATACAAAAACGTTTCTTTCAGGGACATGTTAAATAGGTACCATATTTCTATCCTAATATTCAATTTACATTTCCTAAAGAATTATGTGAGAGACCAATTAGATAATGAAAAGAGGCTCTGCTTGTCATTCTGCTTGCATAGGATTTTTTTTTACAGTTAAAAAAGACGACATAAGAGCATGATATGAAGATTGAGTATTATGCATGTCACATGTAATTTGGTTTAATGACCTGTCAGAAAGTGATATTAACTTTAACCCAACTAGCTAATGTTATCCAGTAAGGTTATTGCTAGCTCTCTTTTTGCTAACATTTCTGTCAGGAGATTCCACTCTTCATAAATAAAGGATGTGTATAAAGTTTACATAAAATTGAAACTTATACTAGTGTTTATGAGAAAAAAAAAAGACATTTGGCATTTAGTTTGCTTTAAGTATCAAATTCCGGAAAGCAGACGCCACACTTTCAGAAATAACGGATGCTTTTATTAATCCTTTTTTTACTGTGTATCTTAAACATTTAAAAAAGTACACAATTGAAAATGGCAGAAAATGTACTTAGAAAGTACAATGTTTAATCTGAGTGATAATAAAATATAAACTTTGGCACCTTTTTTACGAGTTTATAGGAGTTTTCTTTTTGTTTGACTGCAATAAAATTTTATTAATGCAGAATTTTTTTTTTCTAATTTACCAATAAATCTGAGTTTTTGTTTATGTTATTTACATTTTACTTCCACTCGTCATTGTGCCTTTACAGAATCCCAGAAGTGTGCTTATCCATGTGACCTGCTTGTATTTGTTTGAACAGGGGGATGGGAGGCATATGGAGTGGATAGTGTGTGTGTGTGTGTGTGTGTGTGTGTGTGTTTGGGGGGGGGTCCTTTTGCCTATACAGTAAGCATCTGATCTGAGCACAGCTGCAAACAGAGCAGTGTATCTCCCTTTGCTTAAACACAGTCTAATTACAGTTTACTCTGCTTTTTGTTTCCCGCTTTAATCCGACCGACCCATTGTGATGTGCACGTGCCCAAATACGCCCTCTACCCCTCCTCCACCCTCGTTCCCTTACACACTCTGCCATCCTTTTCCACTCCAAGGCAGAAGTGTGCTGCGCTACAAAGCCTTGAATGAGACACAATTAGCCGGGATGAAGGAAACCCCAGCACAATGGGTCCGACTTTTATATTGCACTTTAAAAACCAACGCAGCACGTGCCTGGGTGAACACCCACAACCTCCACCGGCTTCTTATTCGTGCTTGTCTATTGTGATCTGTTTGATGGAGGGCACACTTTGTCCACACAAGTGTTACCGGACAGAATGTGGCCTACATAAGTGAACGTAAAGAAGTTAAACTGTCATTCAGCTGTGTGGAAGTATGGCTAATTGGGTGACATTTCTGTCAATGATTGTATGTGACTCAAAAGCACAGGGACATGTGGTGGAGAAATGAATGAAAAAGAAAAAACCTGCCAGGGCCACCAAAGTAAGACAATAGACAAAATGGATTGGAATTAATCAACACTTGACAAATTCATGATGAATATCAAAACTGGAGGAAATGAAATATCTTTCTGTCAATCAGTAATTGGGATAATTAAATCAGTTGCAGTGCAAATACTCTCACAGTTGGGTGTCTGAACCTGAAACCATTTTCATGGTGTGGATTTTTATTAAAACCCTTAATTAGTTATTTTGGATCATGAAGAATTTAGCAGTGTATATGTTATATGTGTTACAGGAGGATTTGTTTACTTCTTGAGATTCCAGTTTTCTGTAATTTTATAACTGTTTGCTGTATGCTAGCAATAGTATTGTATGTATTATAATCATATTTCTATGCAATAAATCACAATTTACAAAAATGCCCCCAAAAAACCCAGCTTAATGCAGCCACTTATACTTCTGTAGGTGTATAAATCCAATATGCATAATGATTTTATGCATAACTAGCATGTTAGGCATTAACAGCAATGCTAATCAAAGTCAATGAGATTTTACTCCTCACTCATTTTTCCCTGTTCTGATCTCTGATCTCTTGACCTTCACTGCACTGCTTCCACATAATTATGTGATACAGTGGCTGGAAAGTGCATGTTGTAATAGAACAATCGGAATTTGCTATTTGAAATTCATCTGGGTTCTTTAAGGGGCAAGTTTTCAATCCTTCTATATCTAATCTCTCATTAACTAAAAATGGTCTATCAGCTCAATCAGCTTGTTCAGAATAAGATACATTTTTCTGCCTTATGGGTGGCACAAATCATATAATACAAAACATTTTATTTATAAAGTTTCACAAGTCTTGCCTTTATGCAGTGAATAATCTCACCTAGATAATGTAGATTTGTATTTCAAATACCTGAAATCATTTGGAAATCATTTGGAACAGCCTTCAAATACACTTAGTACTATTTAAGTCTAGATTGTTCAGTATATGAAGAGTAAGAATAAAAAAAAAATCATTTTAATCCTAGTTTCTCTCAGGGTTTTTCCTTATATATTTTCTTATATATATTTTCTTGCAACTGTTGCTTCTGTTCACTTGATTAGAATATCTATTGTTTAATACGGCATAGAAAAATCTGTAAAAAAAGTTGAAGGTAAAAGGTAAAAAAGGGTAAAAGGTAAAAATGTTCCTTAATATTTTTACAATCATTTTATGTTTTCATATTTTTGTTTCTGAGGACAACTAATTACCCAGATTGCCTCAGCTAACCTATTGCTAGCTATACATAATCCTTTTGTGGTTTGTCATGTTTAATCTAATACCTGGTCTTTGGTTATCTTGTTTAGCATTATATGTTTTAGCATTTGTTCTTCATTTATGTACTGTACTGCTAATTGCTTTATTTCAAACTTGTGTTTTATCCTGTTCACCATGAAGCTAGTTTGTTGGTTAGCATATTTTCTAGAGTGATATTGAGGCTAATTAATATACTGTCTGTTCTATGTATCTGGCAAAAAGTTGCTGCTATAATATACAAACTAGTAATATGTGGTTCACCTGATTTTACACACATTTTTAGCAATGTGCAATGAGCAAATTGTGAAAATACTTTTTTTTGCATCTTTACATCCTATTAATCAGTAATATTCGACATTTCAAGAGCAGTTTGATTTTGTCTTTGCTGGAGTGCACACTATTAACACTCCCTAATAGTATCATTCTTCTTCTCAGAGTGACAAATGAGCTCCGTGTGATATTGATATTTCATCATCTATTAAGCTGTATTTACTGCTTGGCGGCATGTTTTCCAAATACTGGAAGAATTCAATGAGCTCTGAACATAGGCTATTTATCGAGGGCGTGTGTGTGTGTGTGTGTGTGTGTGTGTGTGTGTGTGTGTGTGTGTGTAAAATGTGAGATTATTGATTAAAGAAAAGATCAGTGAGCAGAGGTCACAGATTGACCCTGCAAAAGGCCCACACGGGGATTCATCCTCTTCCTCCTGTTCAGTCTCCATCAGTGATTATCCACCGATCTTTTCTCTCATGAGCCATGATAAAACATGTCAACAAGTTTCTGTCCACCTTGTGTTTATATAACGAGTCCTCTTTAATGATCAGTGAGATTAGATAAATGCTCAGTACTTATGTGATATTGATCAAGCAATCAGGCTATCAGAAGAGATCTACATTAGAGTGTGTTTCAGCCCTTGTGTTCTTTTCCAGGGTCAAAAAGGAAAAATACATTTCTTTCACATTACAGAAATGATGATAATGAAGAAGAAGAAGATGATGATGAATTTGTAAGCCTGAAAGCAACAAGGTGAATTAACTAAAACATGTATATTGATCAGCACTGAGATGAAGAACAGATAGATTTGAAGATTTTAAAATAGCATGGGTCAATGAGACATTCCATGCTAAGTAGTGAATGCAGTACGCTTATGAATAACAGCTCAGCGTCTTTGGCGATGCCTTAAAACACTAGATTACACTTAATGGACTTGCACTAAAACTCGAAATATTGATATTGGAAAGCAGAGGATTATGTCTAATGGGTGTGTTATGAATTACTGCTAATGCCAACAATACAAACTAAGCAAAATCTCTTATTCAGTGGCAACGTCAGACTTTCGGTCTGTTGGACCCTATCTCTTTTTCGAGAATGACAGCTACTAGCAGGACCTTGATTGAGTCCCAGTGGGAGAAGTGACTGGAATCCACTCTTGATTGGTGGGAGGGCTCGTGTAGGTTTAAACCTTACACTAATCAATAGTTGATCATCACCACAGTTGGACTGCTATTGTATGACGCCTTAAAGCAGAACAGCTCCTCGGATTGCACACTACTGCATCTATTGTGGGTTATAATCCTTAATCCTCCAAACTCGATCAACAGAAGTTACAGGCATTTCAACCACCAGTCTTCTTTGGCTAATATCTCGGGAAATAACATGCTTTATAAAATCACTTGCAGTTTTACATTTAAGAATGAATCCTGTGTGTCAGCTTGTGCAGAACATCATTTTTAGCCAACTCATAAACTTGTCTCAATCTATAAACATTACAAAGATTTACTGTTTTCCATATTCCTGATACACTCCTCATCTTCTGGTTGTGAGCTTCTGTTCTTGTGACTCATCTACTGATTTGGATGGTTCCACATGTGTACCCTAAAGATTTTTTTTAAAGAACTCTTGAAAACAGACTATGCCCTGATTTGCTCATTTGACATCTGAAGCTGCATCTGGGTTTCTTTTAAGCTGCTTTGTGACAATGTGTATTGTTTGCCCTTCAACTTAACCAACCATTTTTATGCTTCAGTCATTAGATGGTTAAGGCATTATGAGTGATGTGTCAAGTGGTGAAACGTTTGCACATTTTATATGGAAATATAATTTGAACCAGTAGATAAACTGAATAGATTTTTTGGAATTAGCCCTAGCAGGGTCAAGGTTCAAACTAGGGTTCACAAATGAGTTTTTTCAATAATTGACTATAAGATATAGCATATCATACAAAACAGGCCTGTATGCAACGGAATCATCCCTGTCTATGCCATTAGTGTTGAGTTGTATTTATTTTAATTAGTCACTTTGTGTTTGTTTGAATTTGATTATCACTCTGATACTGGTCTAACGTAAAGTTTTCCCTCCTCCCAGTAATATACCAGCAGGTGGACTAGCTATGCCAAATTGACCCCAGGTGTTAATGATTGAGTGAAGCTGTGTATTGTGCAATAAGCCAGTGTCCAATCCACAATGTCCCGAGGATAAATGTGTATAGTGGGATGGTATAGAACTCCTTTGCCACAGTGACCAGTGACCACCGCAGAGACACACTAACTAGCACTTCACTGACGCCTCATTTGGCTTCAAGTCCACCTGGAGAAGAGCTTCGACATCAACAACAGGTAGAATTACCAGTGAGACCTCCTTCATTAAGCCTGTTTTGGAGGGTGGGAATCCGTGAACAGGCTTTTGAACGGATGGGCCGTCACTTAATGGGTCACTGGGGTATATCATGTGTGAGAGGACGGACATGGCAGACAATTCACATGGAAAAGCCATGCAGTAGACAACACTAAATTGGTAATGACAATGGTCATACAGAGGACATGAGCTCACCTAGGGAACTCATTATTGCATTATATGGTTAGTGAATTTTAGAGTTATACACTAATTATGACAGAAAAGTCACGCACATCACGTGGTCAGCTGTGGCCAGGGGTATGACTGAACCACAAAGTTGACCAAAGGTAATTATATCTGCTAAATATTTTAATTTGATAAATACACAAGCTATCAAGAGGATTTCACGACTTTTATTAAGAATAGATAGATAGATAGATAGATAGATAGATAGATAGATAGATAGATAGATAGATAGATAGATAGACGGACGGACGGACGGACGGACGGACGGATATATAGATCACTGTCTCTATAAGTGAAGGAATTCTAGTTATTCACTTAATAACCTGCTCATAACTAGCAAGTTAGCTCATGCAACTGGTGAAGTGATTTTATAGCTAATTGTGTGGGAGTTTAGCAGGTACACAGTTTGCTTAGCTAATGAATGGTTATATCTCTACCTGAGGCTGAGGATGTTGCAGCTATGTAGTTAAAACTATAGTACAGGTAGTAGTCAACTAACGATCATTCGACTTTACGATCACAATCGCTACCCGTGGCGTACGTTATTTTTTTACCAGCTTCCGGCATAATTTCACAGTACTGTACATATAGCCTACTCTACTTACGACCAAATCGTGTTACGACCGGTCTGTCGGTCCCAATCGTGGTCGTAAGTCGACGACTACCTGTAGTAGATAAATTAGTTACTGAAAATTGCCTCTATATGTGACTGTGTGCATGAATGATGCCCCGTGATGGACTGTGGTGCCACCAAAGAGCCGATTCCTGCCTCAACTACTTTATCACTGTCCAATTAAGCACACTTCACCACAAATGAATACATATCTCGAATACGTTCCCCCTCTCTCCTCACTCTTGTAAAGACAGGAATTATTATGGAGGAAAAGCAGCCATCGTTTTTTCCTTCCGAGTCATTCGTAAATCCAACCTGCGTGAAACATACCAAATGAGGCCATCGCTCTCTGCCATGTTTTCACTCAATACAAAACAGAGCCTGTAATTATCTGTGATTTTTTGCTGTTGGTAATTGGAGCTGCATCATCTCCTACCCGTGACAAAGTGTGTGTGTGTGTGTGTGTGTGTGTGTGTGTGTGTGTGTGTGAGTTGTTTCTGATTAATTAAATGGTCTGGAGGTCAGGTCACAGAAACACAAAAGGATAAATGCAGAAAATTGCTAGTTTTAATCAGGTTATTGTATAAAATAATGCTGTCAATCCCTGTACAGACTTTTTGCATATGGAAACTGAAGATGCAACAATGAGCTTACATACATGTTGCATTCAGTCAATGAGGTTGACTTGCAGTGTATTTATTTATATAATTACTAGGGCTGCCAACCAATTAAAATATTTAATCGCGATTATTCGCTTGATGGTCATGAGTTAATTGCAACTTAATCGCACATTTTTATCTGTTTTAATGTACCTTCAATTAATACTTTTCAAGTTTTTAATACTCTAATCAACATGGGCATGGACAAAGATGGATGCTTTATGCAAATGTATGTTTATTATTAGGGAAACCACAATCAACATAGAGCATGAAGACAAAATATTCTTGTAAATATTTTAAAGTAATTATGGTGTTTTAAATTATGTAAATCATCAGGACACGAAATGGAACTTTTGGTTATGATTTCACACAGACTATTTTAGTTGACGGATGTCATGTTTAGTGAAGTTTATTTATTTTTTATATCAAAGTAAACAAAGGACATCATATATAAATGTGTTAAAGGTTTTAATTTAGCCAATTTTATATTTATTTATATTTTTAATAAAATTGGTCAAACATAAATGCGTACTGCATTAATCGCGCATTAACATTAGTTATTAACGCGTTAATTTTGACAGCCCTAGTAATTTGCATCTGTATTGTGCAAATTAACGACAAATGCTAAGCAATTAGATGTTTGCTACTGTGTGGTGATGATTACTTCAGAACTTTCTGAACTTCATTTTACTCACTAGATAGATAGATAGATAGATAGATAGATAGATAGATAGATAGATAGATAGATAGATAGATAGATAGATAGATAGATAGATAGATAGAAACCCTTACCACCTTACTTATTTCATGCACATTTATCATGACCAGCTATTTATATCAAATGCTGAATAAAAAGAAATATTTATTTTTGTTAATAAACTTTTTTTAATTGTTCCTCTTTTCTGTTTTACATACTGAGGTAAATCTTTCCTCATTGACTGTCACACTGTAAATATAACGCCCTCTTTGGCCTCGCGTTGTTTTCTTCGAGGATCATCCATCATTTCCACATGCACACCACCACGGCAGAAAAGAGAATTAAAGTTCTCTATCTTCCTGATTGAGCCCTAGAACCCTGCTACTGCCTATCTATCTAACACACACTCCCTCTCTGCTTCCTTTAATTAGCCTCTTCATGCGCTGAATGCTTGATTTGAGGACTTGATTAAGCCTGGCTTCTCCGTTCCAGTCCCTAGCTGCCTGATGAATTGGTCTCAAGCTTATTAACTGACTAATTCTGATCAATAGAGCGATGATGCTGAACATTGGCAGAACAAAAGGAAAGAATGAAAGAAAAAAAGCACTACTTACTACACACCACACTGAGAGTAATCACAGCAACACAATCATTGACTAAATTCCAAGCAATGATGGACTCATTACTCATTGTGGAAAAGTACTATTAATACACTTTGTTTAAATAATATAATATGGAGATAAAATATAAAATATTGTGGAGATTGTTAATTTAGTTCAACTTAGTAAGATAAAAGTGACCAGTTCAGATAAGATTATTGTAGAAATCACTACTTTACAGTTGTACTTTTAGAATAGTTTATAATATTTATAAACAGATGATTTTTACCTCATCATTTGATTCTTTGTCTTACGAACTAAACATGATATATTAGATTGCTCTTGGTATTCAAATTTGTCTAAAAAAGCATAATTAATATATATCGTACTTGGTAAAAACAACTCTCTGTGCACTGTAGTTACATAACTGTTATGTACTATTTGTCAAAAATTCTTTTTTTTTCATACATAGCACTCATTTAAATTGAGCTAAAACACCTCTTTTTCCTTGTACCTAAGTCCCAATATACTGCATGATATATACATTTATTATCATATGGGCAAATTGTTGCATGCTACAATACATTTTAACCAAAATTAAACTTTTATAACTTTTAATATTGCATTTTAAAAATAATTTTAGATGATCTTCTAATGTTGGTCTGGACTGCAATTTACATTAGATCTAAATATAGTATAATAGGGCTGAAGTGTGTAATTATGAAAAAATCTTTTCACACAAGTTGACAATGATTTACTTTAGTATGTACACCTCATACATACATACACGCACGCACGCACGCACACACAAACACACACACACACACACACACACACACACACACACACACTTCACAGTCAATCCTAATATATAAGTGCATTTTCTTGTGGGTGGCCTCTTGTATGACCTCCCTGATCGGGACACTTTGCTCCCCAGAGAACACCATGAAAGGAAAAACTACCAAATGTCCCTCATCTCCTTCCGTACACCATGATTTCCCCCCATGACACTTTAAGTGAAGATTCTGACCACCCAGAAACCACAACACTCCACTTTGGCCCAGAAAACATGTGCTTTAGGAGATTAAATATGTCTTTCTTCCGATTATTGATTCCGAATGCAACCGTGATATCAATTTTGAGTGGATATTTTGTGTCAGGAAGTGCAAAAACACGGATGTTAGAGAATTAAACTTGAATCACACGAGGGACCTGAGATGGGATTCAGTTTTTATGCATTTTTTCTTTGTCTGTGAGTAATGAAAGTGTGTGTAATGGAAACCATGGGCACCTTTACGGCTGCCCGTATTGACCTCTGTTTCTTCTACACAGAACGTTTGTGTCTGTGTGCATGTGTGTGTGTGTGTGTGTGTGTGTGTGTGTGTGTGTGTGTTGATGGGAAGCCATTTTTAAGATGATGTTCTGTCCCATTAGCTTGACTAGTGTGGATGAAAACACAATCTCCATTTCAGCCACATTGATCCAGATAGACTGCATAATGGCTAAACACCACACTAAAGTAGAATTTTTAAAATTTTTCTCAACAAATAATAGTCATATAATCAACCTTTGTATATGTATATAATCATCCCTTTTTTTTTTTTTACAACTAAACAGGAAAACAGAATTCTTTAAAAATCTTCCATCATAATTTCTTAATTTGTTTTATTGGCATTTAATGTTTATATACTGAAATTGATTTTTGTAGGGAATAGTTTTGATGGAGTTTTATGTTGAAATAAAAAAAGTTATTAATTCAAATATAATTCATATATTCTTGCAAATGTTTTCTGTGTGTTTAAAGTGTGTGGGAGGTTGATTTACGGCTTAAACAATAACAAAAAGCATTTTTGTGTGGCTTCCGTTTATCGCGGTTTTTCATTTATCGTGGGTGGTTTTGGAACGTAAAATCTGCGTTCTCTCAGGAACTTATTAAGTGGTGGACCGCAAGTTTGTTTAGTTTCCGCCTCGCACATTGAGTGCATTTTTTTATTATTAAACTTGAAAACATACACAACAATGCAAGGGTATTACAATAAAGAAAATAGAGTAAGCGCAGTGTCAATATGGCTACTCACTCCATATAGGAAATAAGATTTGCTTTGCGCATGCTTGAAAATGCTACATAATCCATAGCACTAGTTTTAGCCACTAACCTGGAAGTGGCTAGATGCTAATGCTAGCACTATAGATTCTTTAGCATTTTATGTCCAGCTTCAAGAATTTCTCTTAAAAGGCGAAAATCCTGACAATTCTAAATATCGAGGGAGTGAATGAATGAAGGATGGAAGGAATGAAGACATTTGTTAAAGTATGCTGAAACAAGTAGAACAGTTAAGTAAAACATAACTTTAGAATTTAAATATTACATGTAAAACACACACACACACACACACACACACACACACACACACACACACACACACACACACACACACACACACACACACACACACACACACACATCTGTATTACCCAAATGGGGTATAACAAATGTAAACTATTTAATAAAATGTTTCCATTTATTTAATTTTTATTGAATCAGTTTCATTTGTGCCAATTTCATTGATTATTCTTCATAAAATATCATAAAGTATACATTTATATATTATTTAACCAAGCAGACCAAACTGCGATAATATAAAACGACAAGCAATCTTATGTTTTGCATTTCTTCCCCCTAACCCTACTGAAACTAAACCGAACTGTGACTTAAAATCCGAGGTTGTTATCGAACCGTGAATTTTGTCAAAATAAATATTGTCAAGATAAATTGTTTTTCTCAAAGTCAAACACAAAGTAACAATCAGATGGTGCTAAAGTCTTTAGTTATAATTAGGACCTCTCAGGTGTAAAGTCCTCCATCTTAAACATCAAACAGCTCAATATCACTTTGCTTTTAAGTGCCGCTTTTTTAACCCATGCCTCCTCTGGAACCAGCGAGTGTGTAAGATGGGAAATCTGAGTGGAAACTTTAGCTGTTTAGCATATGGCCTTCTCGACATGCGAGGGTAAACACAGGCACAGGGTCTGTGCAGTAAAACAGGCTCCTGGGGGCTCAGCTTTAACACACACACACACACACACACACACACACACACACACACACACACACACACACACACACAAACACACAAACCATAATGGTGGTCTCATGATGTCCAGTCAGAGGTCTGACAGCACAAAGACAACTCGAGGTCATACCACTGTCCCTCTGTTTCTCTTATCTGTCACGTTTTCATACTCTTGACGGTTTCCTTAATTTCTACACTATCACTCTTTCAAATCACATTAATGTCTATGTTAATGTATCTATATTAATGTACAAAAATGCTAGTAGAAATGTTTATGATTTCTGTGGTGCTTTTTGATAATAATAACTAAATAGAAGAGGGAAATATACAAATAAATCATAAATTCCATGATGTGTTTTGTTCGACCTTTATATGTATGTATGTATGCATGTTTATACCATATTTTACTTTTATATATGCATAATTTCTTATAAATCTTCTGATAATATTGTGTCAATATTCTAAAAATGGATTACAGCAAAGTTGTTTTTGTTCATTACCAATAGAAACAATATTTTTTTTTACATCCATTTACATCCCAGACTTTCATGATTTTGTTTACACTTTGTTTTAATCAGATATTTAATATATTGAATTTGTTTTAGTTGTGAAGTTGCATTTGTGTATTTCAATTCAAATGCCTTTTAATCATTTGGCCAATAATAACACACCTTAGCTAGTTGTTACTATGCAGTACACTCTCTACTACTATCTAATTAGTGTTAATTTTTAATTAATGCTAGTAGTAGAAATTACTATACAATGCCCTCCACTGTAGACACACGTCCTTTCACAAGTTGATTCATAACATTTACAGTTGACTGGAGCTCCTTAATTATTGCCTCGGTGGTGAACATGGGCATTTGCAATACGTTTCTATTTTCTTATAACCACTTCCTCTGTTGTTTAGCTGAACAACCTTTTGTTGCAAATCACAGCTATATTCCATTTCGATGAATGACTATGTGTTACCTCGATTTTTTATCCCTGTGCAACTGAAAGTTGTGGTTAAACAATTTCCTGTTCCTGGGCACCCCGGTTTACTAAACAATGTAAAATATCAATGGGAATATACTTCAAATTTATTTTACTCATATTAATTAACAGGGGAACTAATAGCCAATAATTGTGCCAAACACATTTAATTTAGAACTGTTTTGGTGTTTGCAATTGTTTGATATCAATGAGAGCAGGGATTTTTCTCTGAATGTTAAAAATAAAAAATAAATAAAATGTTAAACAATAGAAACTGATTTTACAGCTTTCTATACTCATATTTAAAAAAGGTACCATGAATATGTATAGCTACCAAATTCAAAGGTCAAAACCATGAATGTCACTGTATTAGACAAAGAAAATCTACTATATTGTTGAACATTTTTTTAAAACTTCCCCTTATTGTGATTTCAAACGTAGCATATAAAAAGGAGGCATGAATTTTAAGTATAAAAAAGCATTTAAAAAGAGCGTAATTCAGTCGTCCACCAAAAAAACCACTTAACTAAGCACTGCAATTTTCAAAAACATAAAACTTAGATGCATAGAGCATTTTCCGTTAGCACATTAGTCATCCATGAAGACATTCAAAGTGCTTTAACCCCACTAAACAGCGACAGGTTAAAAAAAAAAAAAAAACGAAGGAAATTTAGAAAGCACTAAGAAAGGGGTGTTAAGGAGTTAGATGCTGGAGGCTTAGCTAAGTATGAGAGACCATAAAGGCCTGTTAGGGTACATTAGGCTGAGTGAGGATCATAAGGCTTCATAAATGTTTCAGCAGGAGGCTGGGTGTCCTGCAGCGTGACGCTGCTAGAGAGCAATGTGGTTTTACGAGGAGGAACTGCTTTCAGACAGGATTAACCCATGTACCAGCTCAATTTCGTTAATGAATGCTCGTTTTTACAAAAAAAAACCCTACAAATGTTCAACTGAACTGAAAAATTGTTCATATTATAAACATTTTGTACACGCAAAATCTTTTACTAAAATGTTACATATAACATGGCTTTATTTATTTATTTATTTTTTTTGGGGGACAGAACTGTCATCCTGCTTGACCTTTGGGAGGACAGAGGTGACTGTCGATGAGCCAAACAAAAAAGAAGGACGGACAGAGAAACCGATGATGAGTGCGAGACAAAAGACATATTTTGTTCAACTCACACTAACCAGGGAGTAATATTGAGAGAATAATCACAAGATCAGACGCCGTTATGTGTTCAATTTAAATGATTAGCCACCAGGACTATCATTTGTAGTAATCATGGAGAGGAAAAAAAGCTAGGATCAGGAACAATAAATGTTAGAAAATATAAAAGCATTTAAAGAAATAAGATGTCATCTGAGGCTAGTAAGGAAAGGAAAACTGTTAATTTCAAATTAACAAACAATATATATTAAAGTTATGCATACTACAATGTACATTTTGTAAGATCCAAATATAGCCTCAATTAAAGAACACATGACAGTACAGAGATATTCTGTGTAAAGGAAACATGCCCTTGTTCAAAGCAACTTACAATTATTTGTACAACTATACAGTTAATGATTAAGAGCCTTGTTTGGTGGTGCTAGGACTAGAACTCACAACCTTCTGATCAGAAGCCTAACATCTTCACCCACGTCTTGTAAGTTTTGTTTAGACTACGTTGAGGTTGGAGTAAGTCTACTTTTAGTTGGGCTGGGGAGATGAGCTGGAGTGTTGGGTGGACTAAGATTATAATATGGATTCAAATGGCACTAATTCCTAAATGTTTTATGCAGTATTTTGTTATTTACTTGGAATAAAGTTAAATGTCTATGAGGAAAAATGGTAAGCTAAAAAAACACAATGGTGTCACTGTCCAAATACTTATGCACCTACATATTAGCATAAATACATACAGTATTTACACTAGAGCATGAATAATCATATTTTATGCTAATATGTTATCACTTATTTATTCATCTGTTATTTATTGATTGGAAAATAGTCTCTCATTTGTTCCATAACTTTGTATATTCGCAGCAGTTTAAAATAGAACTTCTCATTTGCTCTTGTGTATTAATAATTAAAAATGTATAAATAAATATTTTTAAAATTGTCCAAAATCTGATTGTATTACAGCTGAATTGTCACACAACAGCCCTCAGTATAATTCAAAGCCATTGAGGCCAGGAGATAAAAAAGCTGAGTGCTCATTAGCTGCAACACACAAGAGTAATGAGAATAATGGGAGTTCTCTGTGTGTGTGTGTGTGTGTGTGTGTGTGTGTGTGTGTGTGTGTGTGTGTGTGTGTGTGTGTGTGTGTGTGTGTATGTGTGTGTGCCTTATGCCATACTGTTTCCATCTGAGTTCAGTCCTTTGAGTACACACTTTTTTTCGCTTGTCCAGAGGTCACTTGGGAAAACGCTGAGACAATGAAGGAATTAAAAAAGCAAAACATCAGAACCTGCTCCTCTTTTCTAATTAGTGATGTTCTGTCCCACTGCCTCAAACCATCTCGTTTACATTTGATAGGAATAACAACACATTCACAACACTAATTTCTTTCATCTGTATAACAAAGCTGATCAGAATAAACGATTGCACAATAATGGCTGTGCAATGTACAACCGGTGAATATGTACCACCAGTTTTAAAGGAATACCTTGTTGTGTTCAGTTTAAAATAAATACAGCTTTATGATTTATGAAATTTATGAAAGATTCAATTCATTTTTATTTAAAAAGCACTTTTAACAATGAACATTGTCTCAAAGCAGCTTTACACACATAATGTGGTGATAAAAAATGAATATGTTCTTTATAAGTGTAAGTTTGTCCCTGATGAGCGAGCCGGTGGCGACTGTGTCAAGGGAAAAACTCCCCAAGATGGCATAAGGAAGAAACCTTGAGAGGAACCAGACTCAAGAGGGAACCCATCCTCATCTGGGTTGCACCGAATGTCCATTTATTGCAGATATACGATGTTGCGGTGGTGCAGTGATGGTGATTAGAAGCAAACTGTAGTCCTGAGTCAATGTAGCAGACTGTTGACATTAACTACAGTCTAAATCCATCCTCAAAGCTCCCGTTCTTACTCTGGAATTTCATGGAACCACCCAATGAAGAAAGAATGATGTCAGTTAATTATTGTAATAACATTATAACAGCTAGAAACAGTCGATCCCTCTTCAACCTCTTTTTTTCTCTTCAGAAATTAATAGGATGAAGTTACAGCTTCACCTATGAATGTTACAAAACTCTGACCCACTATAATGTAATAGAATTTAAAAATCACTATTTTTGGAGATATGTCTCTGATAGGCCTGTTTGGTGTGTGTGTGTGTGTGTGTGTGTGTGTGTGTGTGTGTGTGTGTGTGAGTGTGTATGTGTATGTGTGTGGCACTGAAAGAACACTCTCCACCACACTAAATCAATCGCTGTAACCCCAGGAGTTTGAACCTTCTGAAAAGGGGACCAGTCATGCAATTCATATGGACATGGAGCATCAGAATAGAGTGTGTGTGAGAATGAGTGTGTGTGACCACACCACAAGTGGCATCACCACAGGACCTCCAGCAGTGTGATTCTGTCTCTAACTACCACTCTCTCTTTTATTTTCATTCTTTCCCTTCTCTTTTTCTCCCGGCTCTCCTGCTGCTCTGTTTTACCGTAGTGGAATAACTGTGAAACGGAGACAAAAGCAAAACGCGCACACACACACTCACATGGCCGAGTCCTATTGTGTTCGGCATGCGCTCCGAGAGCTCTTTCGCATGTCATGAATGACAATACTCGATTCAAACCTGTTAACTCTGTTCTGTTCAATAATGTAAACCCAGTTCACCCTGATTCCTGTAAAATTTTCGCAACAGTTAATTAATATCTTAATGACTCAAAACATGTTTGGACTATGATGAATCCATACAATGCTCATTTAAATGCTTATTTTTCAGAGTTGGGCAAAGATACATCAAAATGTATTTTAAAATAAAATATTAAATACCGTAACTTTAAGTGTATCTAAATAAACTACAAAATACAGCAACCACACCATGAATCAAAATAAAGTATTTAAATAATAAGTAAAAAAAATACTATTACAAGGGAGCATGAAAATTCTTCACAAACCTTCCATCAATTGGCCTATTTGATCTGTTTCTTCACCATCACACCGACTCAAGTAAACAATGTATTATAGCAACAGCTTTTCTCTGGTGAAGTCACACAATAAATCTGACATATGCAACCAGTTAACAGATCAAATATTCACATACGGTACATAATCCCTGTGATCTCCCAGATGAAGGTTAATTTTGAAGTTACCAACATTTTAATATTTTACAGTTTGCAAATAAATCATAATTATTTCCTAATTTAGTTACTTGGTGTTTGGTAACAAAGGGCTACTTTACAATAACAAAACCGACTCAATCACAAACAAGTCATTCATAAAAATTTCACAACTGATGCCACTGATGTTTTCTGGCTAATAAATCATTTGATTGTTAATCATAAATGTAATATATCACGTGTCAGGCAGTCATCCATGCAATGGTATGCTAAACCATGATGCTACTAAACAGCTACTTCAATTAGGGGCAATCAAATATTTATTTAGCGAACATTGGACACCTATTTGAAAGCTGGCAACCTGCACGTTTCTTACCTTCACCACCTTCTTCCATATGGAGAAATGTTCTGTTCTGATCTCAACAAATCTGGCAAAATACTGAAAAGTATTTTAGAGTATTTTAAAACTACAAAAATACAAACAAGTATTTTGATACAAAATATTAAGGCATTTTCATCAACCCTATGAAATACAAACGACAAAATCGCATTTTATATTTGATATATACGTATTTAAAGTACATGTATCATAAATACTGCCCATCTCTGATTCGTCCCTCTTGCAAACACCTAGAAATGTCCTGTATTATCATTGCTGTTGTGGTGTATTGTTTTAGCTAACTTTTGAGGTTAGCTAGGTCATGATTAGCCTCTCAGACTAGCACCAGCTGATTCAATACTATTTTTTTAATACAATACTATAAAAAGTTATAATATTTACCGTACTAGCTAGCTATTTAGAGATGTATGTTTTATTTAATCAATGTCTGTCAACCTTTCAGTGTAATATATGTCAGCTAGCTGTATTTAATATTTTTGATGTACTGTACCTGATGGCTAGTTAGATGCATCATATGTTGAGTTAACTGCTTGAGTCCATACAATGCTAATTTAAATGCTTATTTTTTTTCTCTTGCAAACATCTATCTCTTTATTGTTGTGCTGTTTTGGAGTATCATTTTAGCTAACTTTCTAATTTAGCTAAGTCATGATTAGCCTCTCAGAATAACTCCAGCTGATTTAATAATGTATTTTATTCAATACAATTCTACATAGAGTTATAATGTTTTCTTTATTTGCTAGCTAATTAGTGATATACGTTGTGTGTAATAAATGCCTATTAACTTGTCAGTTTAATGTATGTCAGCAAGTTGTATTTAATACTTTTCATTCAAGGGGTTATTTGAGTCAAGGTGTACCAGGCAGATGTGATACTAGGTCATTCCTATCGGTCAAAAACACAAGTTAGCTGTCATATTGTTTAGCTAGTAAACAAATTTCAGGCAAAAACAAATTCTTGGAAATATAAAATGACAGAAGTGAAGTTTTTATCAATCACATCAAACTTTACTAATGTGCTTGTCACCTATAGTTGTGAAAAAATAAACTAGCTAAACTTAAATAATATTAGCACTGTGCTTACTTTACAATGAATAAATACAACAGTGGTCGCTTCAGCTACATGATATAAAAATGATCTTATATTCTATAGGATGTATGTTTTGGAATGTATACTATCATAATCCCAAATTCCAGGACAGTCCTCAATAATTTAGATAAATCAAGGTCTTTTGCTATGAGAAAAAATGTAATCCATTTGTTAGCATCGAAGAGCCTTGGAGCTGGACAGTAAAACCCAAAATAAATGAGTGTGTGTGTGTGTGTGTGTGTGTGTGTGTGTGTGTGTGTGTGTGTGTGTGTGTGTGTGTGTGTGTGTGTGTGTGTTTTCCGTGCATGTGCCTGTGTGTTGTCCCGAGAGACCGATTCTCAGTAAAGGTTTACTGAAGCTTCAGACAAGCATCTGTCCATCTGCCCTGCTGCTACTGTCATCTGGACTATCTGTGTCTCACTGTCCTTCTCTGTCTTTTTTAGCCAATATGGAGCAGCTTTACTGTGTTTGATCTGCCTTTCATCCGATGAGCTGCATTCAGGCCCTTTTTTTTGCTCAGGATTATCCCTACTGTCCCAGTGGAAATCAACAGCATCATCACAGCACTGACTCAACATGTCAACAAGCTGCTCTGGAATCTACATGATTTATTTTAGTGTTCAAAAATCTGAAATTTAATCTTAAAATTGTACCTGGTTTATGTCACATTCAGGTGCAAGCTAAAATTCTGAGAATATGCTGACAATCAAATATTTTATTTTATTTTAGAATTCAAAGAACTTAAATTGAGATGGAAATATTTAATGTTTGTCTTTTTTTTGTATTTACTATTAACAATTCTACACTATTCCTACCTCACCCTTTCAATGTAAACAAACTTGCGATATTAACCATGATAACTCCTTTATGTTAAAAGATTTCCCCTGACTTTTATTCATTTCTTTTACATATTCAGTTCAACACCCGGTGGATTTGATGGATTATAAATTCTCAGGTTTTACAGGTTTACCTTGTGGAATACATGCCATAGTTTGTACTGAAAAAATTATCTAATGAAATAATTGCAAATAGTAGCACTTGCATGGTGGTCTTTACATTTTAAACAGTGCTGCATTATTTTTAAATTAATTTAGCAAAATGCACTGATTTTTTGACAGTGTGGCCATTCACATAAAACCAGCCAATAATATTGTCACAAATGAAACATATCACATTACAATAAAACCAGACCATATCCCTAAATGACTCATTCCTCCAGAAAATCTTTTATTTTGGTCGAACTTTAGTGCAGGTTTATAATTTTGCCATTTAAACGCGAACCACTGTAACAACTACTACAACACTTTACATGTGTTGTAGATAGATTTACTGTATATGGCTTAAAGACATCAGAAAAAACAAACGTACAATAAAACAAAAAGTTTTGCACTAATTTTAAACAAGGTTCTAGTTGATCTATTTGATTTTTATTCCTACAAATCAGGAATGCCAGAAAATTAAATACAGCATATGCTTGATCCATTTAAAAAAAATAATAATCTTATTTATATATTAATTCCATAAAATGTATTTGTATAGGACATTTAAGAATGGACATTGTCACAAAGCAGCTTTACAGAAATAAATAGATTAAGAATATAATAAATATAAAGTTGTAATGTATAAAGTGGTCTCTTTAAGCTTGGCTTAACTGATACAGTGTTATTGTGTTGTGTTGTTGCAATAAATGTTGTTTGTACACCTGGACTTGTAATGTCCTATGTATAGGTCTGTTTGTCTTATGGGTTTTGTGTTATCTTGTGTTAATTTATGTTGTTTTATGTAGCACCTTGGTCCTTTTTTGTTTCACTGTTAATGACATTAAAAGTCACTTGACTTGACCCTAAGTTTATCCCTAATCAGCAAGTCAGGGGCAACTGTAATGAGGGTGAAAAAACTCCCTGAGAAGATATAAGAAACAAACTTTGAGAGGAACCAGACTCAAAGGGAACCCACCCATATCTGGGTGACACCAAATACCTATTCATTATAGTTTGATCATTGGTCAGGTTATCAACTAATCGATCCTGTAAGTATCATCATAAAATGGGAGTGTTAAAGACTAATCTAATGTAGTATCTCTTTGCCACCATCTATTATTCGCACCAGAACTCACACCAATTCTCAGGAGACTGGCAAAGATTTGGACAGAGACTGGCTCCATTTTCATCATGACCGGTCATCAGAGACATGTGGAGATTTTATAAATAAAATGTGTCAAACTTGTTTTCAAATGGAAGACTCTGGAAAACTAAGTATTGATGAGGCACAACCAACCAGTGTGCCCTTCGTGTCCAATCTGTTCGGAATGTGTGTGTCACTTTAAAGCTACATTTATGGTTGCACTCAGCTAAGAGCCTGAGGCTGGATTGAGACCAGGTCTGTGTTGTGTGCTCATGCTATTAGAGAATCAATAAGACTAATTGTAGTGACTGGAGGGGCAGCTGAAATAGGAACTGACAGGTAACCACTTACTGGGAACACACACACACATACACACACACACACACACACACACACACACACACACACACACACACACACACACACATGTAACAGTTTATTTTATATCTATATATGCCTCTCTACTACTTTTTCATAAAAAATAAGTCCAATAAAGTTACTGTATGCAGACACTGTACACAGTTTCCTCCTTAACTGCAACATCACTGTGTATTATGGGTGTTTTGTACCTGCTAGGGAACATGATTTAGGATTTGCATGGTCTCAAATGTGTAGCATGCTAAATAAATAAAGGGCACTATTTAAAAAGTAGGGTGTAATTTCATAAAATGAGGTAAACGGTAAAAATGTGTGCCTAATGATAAGGTCTAGTTTTGCCTTTCTTGTTAGATGATTTAGCTCATGGCTCCAAAAGTAAAGAAGCAAACATCACATTTGCGCTAAGGAAAACTCTCATTGCATTTTAGTTTGTTGGGTGTTATGCTATTTCATCTGTACTTAAATTCGTCACTGCACAGACTTACAGATGTAGAAGACATCATTCCTCAAGGCTTTGTACCCTTAGGCTTCTTGTTTTTTTTTTAAGTAATTCTACATGAAATTGTAATTGGGAAGAAGAATCAGTAAGGCTCCCCGTCAGTTCCAGTTTGTAACGCTATGAAATGTGAAAAAGTGCAAATACTTCTGCAAGCCACTGCAGGAAGTAAGTAGTAAAAACAAAATAACTATTTACGGATTTCATCCTCTTTCTTTCTGATATTTTGCCTGGTACAGCCAAACCTATACCACATTATTGTCATATTTCTGTCACCCATAAACATTATATTCCTTACTTACATTCCGACACTGCTTATTTAGAAAGAATTATTACACGAGAGGTCAACAATGAGCGTGATAATCCATATCCATGCCTCAGAGGAGGAATCAGTAATATGACATTAGCAGAGAGATGAAAATGAATTATAGATCTCTAGTGGTGAAAGGAGCAGAGTGTAATAGCTTGGAAGATTCAATCAATGCCCATGAACAAGCATGCAAAATTCCAAGAGAGAGAGAGAAAAAAAAAAGAGAGAGAGAGAGAGAGAGAGAGAGAGAGAGAGAGAGAGAGAAAACATAACATTGGTGAATTGAGAATTTAATATCATAAGCACACCTCAATGTAGTAACTTTATCCAGCTAGCTAATGTGAACTTTATAAACAGGAAGTGTCCAGGAAATCATAAAAAGAAAATGCATGCCACAAGTCTATTTTTTAGCTTTACTACTACAAGCTTTCACTACTGTATTAACAATCGATCCCTAAAATCTGCTTCTGAAAGATAATGTTGCCTTTACCTAGCTAGCTAGCTTACCACAGGAAATATGAACCTAAAATGTTGCAACGGTGATTTATAGCTACGGCCTTCTTTGGTAATATTTAGCTTTAGTACTAGCTAATACTACCCAGTACTCTACTTTTCACTAATTTAATTTCACAACACATTTGTGCTAAGAATAACTGTCATTTCATCTAATTTAGTTGGATGTCATGTTACTTCGTTTTGTAATCAAATTCATCATGTGCAGGCTTACAGTTTTACAAATCATGGATTCCTGTGTTGGTTGCTAAGAGTTTTTTTAGTATAATGAAGCGGTTCTGCATCAAATTGTGGAAGACTTTAGGGTTTTACACACAGTACTTTGCATATGTATTCACCCCTGACCATCCCGAAGAAATCCCCTTCAGTTCCTTTTCGTTACAGCAGTGTTGATCTCTCGGCATTGTTTGAACATAACACGTTTCGTTGGGTTTAAAATGCAAAAAGAAGGCAGTTTTCTTATAGCATTTTGTTCTATCATTAGTTTTATAAAATTGGACTGTATTTTTTAGGACATTCTGTCCTAAAAAAAAGAGCCCCAGTATCTAAAATGAAAAGTTTTTGCCCCAGTGCTTCTGTAACCACTTACAGTTTTTAAAATGAACACTGGGTTCACCAAGTTTTTGGTACTGAATATCAACCCATTTAAAGATGATTGGTAATCACAATGCTATTACTAGCAAATACTCCTGCTTTAATGTTAGCAACGTACAAGAAGCATTTAAAACTGCTTTTTCAGTTACTTCTTTTAGTTTGTGACAGTTGACAAAATGTAGTCTATGTTATTACAAAAAAATTGCTTAGACTCTGTTGCATCAGCTAATATGAAAGTGTGTGTGTGGCCAGTGACTGTAAGGTCAAAGAGTGACATAAGCACAAGCACTGATGAAGTAACATGCAATTAGTCAGAGTGCTGCACTCTCTCTCTTTTCTATTACACACACTCACACACACAAAATGGGCGGCAGATGTCAGAAAGGTCGCTTTTGTTTCCTTGTGTCTTCACTGCACACACCTCATCGGAGCAGTCTATTGTCATTAATTTGCTGTTGGGGGAGGTTTATGCCCCTCCTATCCCACCCCTTGCCATCATTTAGTAAAACACACACACACACACACACACACACACACGCTCACTCACTCACACCCATGTTCAACAATTAACAAATCGCATTAAGAAGACATTCTGTTACTATACTTTACACTTGCAATTATACACACTTCCCACACACATTATATATATCATTCTACATTTAAAACAATTGCTATTAAAGGTATATAAAATGATCCACTTATCAACATTTATTAATTTGAATAATAGTTTCCATTAAACAAGTTGAGCTTCCGAACAGATTCAGTGAAATATTGCATCCTGTTGATCCAGACGAATAAAAACAGCACATGAACTATATTAAACAATTCTTTACTGATTTAACAAGGTTACTTATGATCCATGCTGTATGTTTTTTGGTGTTTATAGTGAAACAATGCCATGTTTAGCTTATACATTATAACGATAGAATCAGCAAAAAAATACGTTTGCAGTACAAACAAGATTAGTTTAACAATGCTTTCAAAACTAATAATAACCATAATCATTTTACAGCGCAACATCACAATTTGCCGCAAGTCGAAACAAACCAAAAACAAACAAAACACCACTTCTAGTTAAAAAACATACACTGTAATAAATTAAGACACATCGAATCACGATAGAAATGCAAGGAAATTATAAAGTTAAATATAAGCTACTTACATGTTTATTAAATAGTAGAGGATGGAATAAAAAAGCCTGAAAGTTGATTAAGAGTAGACTAATAGAGCTGAACAGGCTTCGCTTCTGGAAGTTTCTCTCATTGAAGTACACGACTGTCATGAATGTCTGTTACAGTGGAAAGAGTTACTCTTGTGTATTGTCTCCAGTGGTCAAGATTGTAAAGATTAGCAGTCCTTTATCCAGTTTTCTTTTTTAAATGTGTGTATAAATATAGTTCATTTACTTGTTTGACATCACAGTCAACATTGAGTAACCACAAAGCAGAGGAAGGTGGAAAGTCAGTATTTTACCACAAGGTCTTATACGCACACATTTAGCAGATTCAATTCGAAGTGTTTTTTCGAAGGTAGGAGAAAACTGAAGAACCCGGATAAAACCCTTGCTGAAGAACATGTGAGACTGTACACAGACAGTAGCACAGGCTCAAGAAGCAATTGTTTCCATTAGCTACAGTATGTATCATCATGGTGCCACAGTGAATTGTCTTATCCAGGGTATATGTGCGATACATTTTTGATTGGTACCTCATAATACTAAAAAAGTGTACTTGGGAGCCAATATCTAAGCTTTGTTACCAAGAAGCCAATCCCTCACTGTTCAGCTCTATTCAGGGAATGCCTGAATGACCTAGAAGTTATTGTTGTTCAGAATATTCCTGAAAATCCAAGTACACTGTGACATAGCCTAGCCTACTACTCCTGATGCTAAGCTAGGCTTGTGTACTAAGACCTGTGTCGTGGATTACAGCTATGCTGTATTTTATCTGAGTGCGCAGTTTGGGAGGGATTCACAACGATTTGTGAGTTAATTCCATGGTCTGTAATTGGATGTGATTCCTGAAAAAGGTGGGAAACTCGCAGTGATGTCCCGAGTACATTCCTTGCTTAAGGGGCCGTTCTGATCCACCGTGTGTTTTCCAGGCGAGGGAGGAAGAGCCGAGGACTGAATGAGTGGGCGATCTGTGGGAAAAACATGATAAGGATTGTTTAAATATAAATGTTAATGAAAAAAAGAGTTTATATATATTATATGCATACACTGCATTCAGTATTCAGACCCCTTTTTTGCAAACAAATTTGACAAATTTTTGAAAAAAAAAAATTCTCATTGATCTACACTCAATACCCCAAAATGACAAAGTGAAAACACAATTCTAGAAATGTCTGGTTGTTTTTAAATAAAATGAAAAAAAAAAAATGTAATATCACATATACAGACCCTTTCCTCAGTACTTAGTTAAAGCACTTTTGGCAGCAATCACAGCCTCAATTTTTTTGTTTATGAAAGCAGAGGCTTTGCACACTCAGGAGTTTAGGAGATTTTCTGACACTCTTCATGGCAAATCCTCTCAAGCTATATATATAAATCTAACTATAGACTATATACCAACTATATCAACTATAGTCAGTCATCCATTTAAAAAATATCAGTTGAAAATCTTTTTCAAGATTCTTTCTACAAACAAATAATATACAGATTTACTTGCAGTGTTTGCATCGTTCTTACAAAAATTAAAAAAATCTTTGCTGTCAGTAAGATAAATGCCTGCCATAAACATACACAGGATGTAAAGACACACTGCAGATGTAAAACGTGTAAATAATTAACGTGGCACCAAAACTTCCCACTACAATATTTTCACTGAACTGCAGCCTTGTGTTGGTAAAGATGAAAATAATATACATGCAAACTTTTAGTTTATATAAAGCAACGTTATATCATTATGCTTGTAAATAGATATAATAGATATTGTTTAAAAATCAACTAAAAAAGTGCAAAACCATGCAAATAAATGATAAGCACTATAATCAGTCTGTATATACAATCACTGAGTTGACAAAAGGATTCACTTAGACCAGAGCGCTAGTGTTCCACTTCTACATGTTACTGTGAGAACAGGTGTGTATGGACTCACTGTTGTGGATCTTCATGTGCTCTTTAAGCTCCTCTGCCTGATCAAACGTTCTGTCACAGAGATCACACGACACCGGTTTGTCTTTGGCGTGACTCCGGCGTACGTGGCTGTCGTGGGCTGCATGAGAGGCGAAGGCTTTCCCGCAGTGTTTGCACTTAAACGGCCTTTCACCCGAGTGCTGTCTGATGTGTGTGCGGAGGATGCTGGAGGCAGTGAACGCCTGCGAAAATGATCATTAATGCTTTAATTAAAACACTATATATCAATCTCTTTTTCGATGACAATGGAATTACAATTTCTTATTCAAGTTTAAAAAAAAAGAATAAACAATATTTTACAAAATTTGCATTCATTCATTTTTTTCTGCTTGGGGATAAATTAAAAGCTGAAAGCTTCTCTTAGTACTGAAGCTCCAAAGCCACCAGAGAAATGATTTTTTACACAACAGAATACATTTTCATTAAAAGTGGGTGAAACAATCTGAAACGTTTTTGGTCAATTCAATGAAATATAACAGCTATAACATAAATAATGAAGTTTTTGATGTTATAGATATGCATACTTTGATATTATTATGGTTATAAATATTGTTATTCATATTCACATTATTATTATTAATAGTAGTAGTAGTAGGAGTAGTATTAGTAGTTGCATAACAACAAATTTCTTGTTATTTCTAATGACAATTGCTTTATAAAATCTAGACTTCCTCATCACAATTTACACTCACACTCGTGTCAGGAGTCTGTAAGTCTTTTCTGTTGTTGTTCTAAGACAAAAGGGGGGCAGGAAAACTTTGGTTCCTGCGCGCGAGTCATAAATTAAAGGCGTATAATCGAGTTAAACAATAGGACTCGGTTGTGCATCTGCCATTAATTAGCATGTAAGTGTGCACAATGAGCACACACTCACTTTAAACACCCCATGGCATGCGGTAAAGATCCGCAGGGTTTCTTTACTTCTGCTGGGTTTTTTTTCTTTCTTATTTGTTAGTTAGTTTCCTCTCACCTTGTTGCAGTAGACGCATTTGTAAGGTCGCTCTCCGGAGTGCACGCGCATGTGCTTGTTGAGGCTCGAGGACTGAGAAAAACTTTTGCCGCACACTGAACACTGAGGACAAGAAACAAGAGACCAGATGAGAGAGAAAACATGTG